>NC_068995.1:21544567-21551457 GCF_001194135.2 Octopus bimaculoides
ATAGATAAATATAGATCTATATGCATACATGTATATGTATACATATGTGTAGATGTATATATATATAGATGTACATGTAATATGTACACATATATACATATATATATACATGCATACAGGTATCTATACATATATATGCCCATCACACACATACACATGCACACAAACACACACATTAGTCATTTGTTTTCTTATCCAAAACTACGTCAAAAGTACTGAATGGATCTTTATGAAATTTGGAAATTATATTCTATGCATAACGGCCATAACTCACATGAAAATTCATATGTTTTTGATGTTGATGACATTCTAACCCGAACATAACAGATGAGCATTATTTGTAATTCAACAGTACAACAGTGTAAGACTACCCTTTCAGATATACTTACATTGTGATTTCTGCAATGTGGTTCATAAATTGTCAAGTAAATGAGACGCATCTTGCCTCCATTGATTCACTTGCAAAGTGTTGAGTAAAATTATTTCGTTGAGTAGACCTCCTTTGAATCTTTTTTATTATCACTGCGACACACATAGTCCCCAGTTGGTAACATTGATTTCAAGGCCTTCTCAGATGAGAGACTGGTTGTTCTAAGATTTTTATCGATTGTAGATTTTGCCTGCACAGTTACCTATCGACTTTTGTCATGTCCATAAACAAATCTGAGGGTCAAACACTGTCTGTAGCTGGTCTTCTCTGGGAAGAGCCCTGCTTCTCACATGGAGAACTGTATGTTGGCTGCTCAAGAGTGGGCAGCAAAAAAAAACCTATTTGCATATGCTCCACAAGGGAAAACAAGGAACATTGTTTACAACGAGGTGTTATAATCACAACAGCAAGAAAGTATGTACATGATCACCTTCTTTTACGAAACTTCATTGACTTTCATATATTTATATTGATATACATATATATACGTGTGTTTGGGTGCGTGTGTGTGTGTGTATACATCTCTATATATAAAGCTGATGCGTAGTCTAGACGGCGTTTTTAGATTTCATTATTCTCTTTAACCCGGGCAACGCCGGGTATTTCTGCTAGTGTATTAATAACACAAGAATTTTGGTTTCCCAATAAACGGTATATTTAAAATTTCATATAGGTGAAAGAAAAGAACAGGAAAATCTGGGCCTCAGCGGGGCGGAATATTAAGGGTAAATATTCTACTTTATATGTTACTGTATGTAATATAATATTTTACGAAAAGTAAAATACTCACACATCCACACCAGGCATAAAGGTATAGAAACCGCACACAAACAAATATAAACCACGCACACCCTCGTTTGCACACTTACAAGCACATACACTCACACACACGTGTGCACATATATACACACTCACACACATATGCATATGTAAAACACTTTATTTGTGCATATTTGTTTACATAGACACAATGATGCAAAGAAACAAATAAAATTATGCGTTCGAAATACTAAATATATATCCATGTATACATATAAACAGAGAAAATGCAAAAGCTGAAAATTTTCTGATGATGAATATTCTTGTATAAATATATATATATATATATATCCGGTCATCACCATGATCGACCGCTATCCACTCAGCTTTTTTTATTATTCTCTCTGTGTTTATTTTCTCGTGCAACTTTCTGTTGAAGAGCGTAGACTTACGTAAAGGACTTTCTCACCTTTCCGACCGTTAAACTAATACACCTGTGTGTAGTTTACACACCTGTTTTCGTATTTTGTTTTGTTTTTTGTTTTGTAAATTCTAACTATATATATTTATATATTAACAGAGCAAACTTACACAGAGTGGAAAAACATCCGATAGATGTTTCTGGAGGCTCAGAGTCATTTCATAAAGTTGGCAGATGTAGTTCACAAAAATATGTAACTAGTAATGGAAGTGTATATACATTGGATAGATCCGGCCTCTGCCTTTAGAGTAGAGAGATAAAAATCTGACAGTTCCGATAATGATACATGGAAATTTAAAGGTAGAATGGGTGAAGAGGATGGTAAGAAGTTGTGTACAGAAGAAATAGAAAGTTGGATGGGGGGGGGGTGAGGAGGTTTGAAGGAAGGGAGGGCAAGAAGAGACAAGAGAGTCAGTTTAAGAAGATGGAAGGGAAGAGTGATCAGGACAATGAGAGTGGTTGTAGAAAAGGAGAGGTAGGAGGTAATTGTGACCTGTGGGATGGGTAGTATTTGAAGAGTAGTCCTTGTTGTTATAAATCGATGCCAAAATTTAGGGATGGTAAAGCTATAAAACTAAGGCAAATCGAGATACTCAGAAAAAAAGGGGAAAGGATGCAGTTAAAGATGCTAGTATGTGGTGAAGGAAGAATTGGAAGAATGAAGGTGGGTTGGCGGTAGAGGGAGAGTACTGAGGAATGTACAAGTGTATGAGAGTAACGAGAGGAAGGTGGACAGAGAGGGAGACAGGGATGGATAAAATTGGTAGCACAGTTGTAGGTAATACTAAGTAGTTATGGTTTAAGGGAAGTTAGAGCGAGGTGGGGAAAAATTCAAAATATGATGATGGGATGGCTGCAACTGGAAATGTGCTTGTTAAGAAGAAGGTACAAAGGTAACCTTAAAAAGGAACGTTAGATCTTAGTCGGGCTAGCAACATACCCCTTCCGCAAATACCACCCTTTCTGCTAAAGATTTCTTCACCACTCCATCTTTAAATTTCCTTACGTCATGATCTGAAATGTCAGATTTTCACCTCTCCATCCTGATGACAGAGGCCGAATCTATCCTATGTTTATTTAATTTCATTACTGGCTGCATATTTGGGTGAACTACATTTGTTAACATTACGAAGACGCTCCGAACCTCCAGAAACAGCTGTCGAGCCTTGTCTCTTTAATTTTCTGTGTCTTTCTACTCTGTTTGCTCTGTTAATTTATGAATATTCATATATTTATACTTGAATATTCATCGTCTGAAAATATTCAGTCTTGACTTTCTCCCTATTTTCATGCAGTATAAATGTATATATATATTTTGCATACCAAACCCAAGCAATTTTATTTGCTTATTCACATAATTATCTCCATATCCGCTCGCCTGGATTCGTCTTATTGCCACTTTTTTACACTGCGGATTTGGTCGTCTATAAAGGCTTCGGAATGTAACTTTTCAGCGCTACTGTTTTCTACATCTCTGGATCTTATCTGTTGACTCTATTTGTTTACATACATATGTGTTACTGTATGCGTGTGTGTATGCGCATGTCTCTTTGTATCTCTGTGTTCTGTGTGTATGTATAGTACGTGGGTGCGTTAAATGTAAACAGTGATTACAAACATAGCTGACGCATGCGCACAAATCCTCTATTCGGATTTGTTATCTCTGTTCATCTATCATAAATGATGTTATAAAATTCTCTACGAAAATCCGATAGAACCTTATATTGAGATTTTTTTAATGTTTTTGTACTATAAAATAAACATAAACTGAAAGAATACACGCGAACACAAACACACGCATACACACACACACACACACACATATATAATCGCATTCGTATATTCACACATTCGTACGCAAGTATCTATATTCTTATCGCGCTTTTAATATATTCGGTTTGCACTTGAATATTTAGATTATGTGTGTGTGCGTACGTGATTTTCTTTTTGTGCTTCCATGCCTTAAGATATGTATGAATATATATCTGTATCTATCTATTTATCTGTATAAGCCTGTATCTATCTATTTATCTGTATGACGTATATACATATACGTCATACGCACACACGCATATATACATATAGGCATGGCTGTATGGAAAGAAGCTTGCTTGCTTCTTAACTAAATGGTTTGGGGTTCAGTCCCACTGCGTGACATTTTGGGCAAATGTCTTCTTCTATAGTCTCAGGACAACCAAAGTCTTGAGGCTGGATTTGATAGACAGAACCTGAAAGAAGCCCCTCGTATACATACACGCACACACACACACACGCATATATGTATGTACAATAATAAGGGTGATTTGTTCACAATTTAGAAATATATACGTCACTAATGTGACTAAGGGCACTCGTCAGCAGCAGCACTGTTAGAAATAAGAGTTAAAACAACTCATAGCAACAAGAAGCGCCTAATCTTAATGACTGACGACGGAAAGTCAGCGTTTGATTTCTCCGATAAACTTATAAACAGACAAGGCGAGTTGAGTTTAACCCAAGGCGCTAGATGAGAGTCACTGGAGAGCATTAATATAAATGCGAAATAACTGTGATCTGGCTATGCCTAGGCACTGAGGGATCTTGCTCCATATCTGCCCAGTATTTCCCCTGTCGTGGTGCTTTTACATTTTTATATCATATGAAAGACATTTTCTTCACGGTAACTGCTGTGAATTCTCATTCAGAAGTTAAAATATGTCAGAAATATATTTTAATTAACCTAAAGTTTGTTTATTCCTAATCACTGCTTGGCCCTGGTGCTGTTGGTCGAATAGCGCAACTCAGTCACTGATTTTGAGTTTTTTTTTAGTTAAAGCTACGTCTTAGACTCTATCCAGGATTATCTCTCTGATATATTTTCCATTGAGGAACGCTAAAATGCCAAGAATGGTCGTCTGGGAATCCGAGAATGAGAGGCAATTGGGAGATATGTTGTTTTTACACTTTTTTATCATAAGAGAGACACTTTTTCTCCATGGTAATTGCAACGCCTTTAGAATTTAAAAATAAGTCGCAAACATGTTTCAACTACCCTAATGTTAATTCATTCACTGCGTGGTGCTGATGTAGTCCTTCATTTATACATACATACATTCATGCATACATACATACATACATACGTACATACATACATAGATATATACATACTTGAACACACACACACACACACATACACACACACACACACACTCACAAACACAAGTACATACATACGTACATATATAGAGACATACATCCATACATACATTTGAGTGTGGTGTATAATCATAAGGATTATAAAAATCTGGAAGAAACGAAGGACAGAAAGGATGCACCGTAGAGGTCAGACTCTTCAATAGGACTCATCTGCATACGCTCTCGTACGCGAGTGAAACGTGGACTACAACGAAGAGACAAGGAGATCAATTCGCAACGATAAAATATCCATGCTAGAAACATCATTAAGATATACGAAATGGGGTAGCAGTGGGGTCACATAATACCGAAAGTACAATTTGCGCTCGGCCGAAAATGTAGCAAGGTTGACAGATAGTAGGTGGTCTCATGCATTTGCCTAATGGTATCCAAGAGATCGGGAAAACAAAAACCTCCAGCATGAACGAAAGAATTTGGTAAATGATTTGGGCAAAGATGGAAATGAATGACGCAACCAAGCTGGGGGCAGATTGTGACAACCAGTGTTAAACAACCGCCGATAGATTCGTCGATAGTGATACAGTGATATACATACATACATACATACATACATACACACACACACACACACACACACATATATATATATATATATATATATATATATATATATATAAGAGAGAGAGAGAGTGATTGATTGATTGAAGTGATTTACACATTATATATTCACATGTATATATAAATGTATGTGTGTGTGTTTATATATATAGACACATCTATATATGTATGTATATACATAATACATACATACATGTAAGTACATCAGTAGAATACCCGTCGGTTGCTTACGTTGAATACCAGCTACATTTCATCTCTTACCCGCTGATGCAGTAGACCCCAGTAGGATATTTTACTTTCCGCACAGCCAGTTGTGGATTAAGTATTAATGTTGTGAATTAAATAATGCATTTGATTGCAATTCCTTTGGTCTCTTAGGAATTTAGGGTGTAATAATTGTTCCCATGGTCTCATTTCTGCCAAAAACTAAAGAATATCTCCACAATCTTTTTGATTTTAAATGGCCGTGCAGCTCATTTCAAAAAAGTCAGCTCTAATGCTCGCAACCAATTTGAAAGTAATATCTGTGTTCTAAAGAGATGGCTATTTAATGTAGGCATGGATTTTATTTGCTTTTGCTCTGTTTGCGATTATCAGCATCAATTTCAACCCCAAATTAACATTACTAAAGTAAAATATATCAATAGTAAATGTATTCACGACAACGTCAAATTAAACATTTAAAGCATCGCGAAATTAGAACAGCAAACCTACATTCTGTCATGAAGTGACTTGAAAGTGAAATTAGCTTGGAAGTTCAATCAATACAAACAGTACGCTGTTTAACCATTCTCAAACTCATCAAAACTCAGCATTTTGAGAGTACTATCACGACTAGAAGCGAGATTAATGCCAAAACATTATGAAAGCTGAGAAATCTTTTATGCTATGACAAGTTCAACTGAATCAATGAGGAGGGTGACTATTTATTCGACGAGCGTAAAGGAAGTTAAAATTGTGGGGAGGTAACGGATTACGTGGAAATCTTTCAAATCAGCGGCCATCATGGTCCCAGGTTTTAGAGAGAAGCCGTCTAAAAATCATCATTAATGAATGATATCATTATGGGTAGACATTAGGAAAGATATAATAGATAAGAATTTTAAGGAATTTAGATGCAACATAACATTTCCTACTAATTTAATGATAGCCAACTTCCTAGACACAACAATACTTTAGCAGGAAGCTGAATCAAAACATCATTTATGTCCATAAAAATTTGAACATACCGACGGCCGTAATTAGAAATATAGTGACCCGTATTAATCAATAAACACCTACATATGCCTCACACAATATTCCAAATTATGTCTGGCGGTTTTGGCGTATACACACACACACTCAGATATATTATATATCATATATATATATATATATATATATATATATAATATAATATAGATACACACAAAAACACATATATATATGCATATAAATATACATATATATACATATATATATATATAT
>NC_068995.1:21552071-21553677 GCF_001194135.2 Octopus bimaculoides
TATCCCTCCAATTAGATTTTAAATTCTTGTTTGATTCACTTGTCTGTGGAACAGCAGCATAGTCGAGATGACATGTTTTCTTCTCTTACTCTTGTTTTTTGCAAACATCCTCAAAATGACTTTCTAAAATGAAATTCCATTATGCAGCTGAGGAGTACATTTTCATTGTACATTCTGTGGTATTCTCACCACATGAATAAATGGAGCTTGTACTAAACGTACGTACTGCTATAACCTATTGAATTGTTGTTGCTTATCTTGAAATATATACACATTCATATGTATGTATATATATATATATATATATATATATATATATACATGGTGCCCCCAAAAATGTATGTACATTTTAAGTAATTATAAACTAGGTCTTTATTAAAACATATTCCGTCTTCAAAATTATTTTATTGTTTTGTCAACGCCTGGATTTCAAACTGACGTCTGTTCTGGTCCAGGCAATGACAACAAGAAGCAATGGAATCGCAAACATCACGAAGCAATTCATTTGGTATTTGTGTGCATTCTCATTCAATGGCTGCTCAAATCAGCGACTTTCAGGTTTCATAGCGTAGACTTTGTCGTTTAGATATCCTCATAAAATGTCTAGTGGTGTGATGTCTGGTGAACGCAGAGAGTATTCAACAAAACCCCTTCACCCAATCCCCTTGATTGGCAAGATTTCATCAAAGAAGGATCTAACATCGGGATGGTAGTTCCGGAGTGCCCCATCCTGCTGAAAATAAAACACCTCATCTTCAAAGTCTTATTTAATGATTGGCATGAATGATTGTTGCAGCAAGTTCAAATAAACAGGAACACTCATAGTAGCGTCAAAAAAGAATGGTCCAATTAATCCTCTTGATGATAAGCCACGCAACATTGTAACTCCTCGTAATTTAACATGGTGGAACACCATTACATATTGAATCTCAGGTCCCCACTAGGTGCAGCTGAGGAAGCTAATTGAGCTATTTATTTTGAATGTGGCCTCATCACTCCTCGCAATGTATATGTGTTGGAAAATGTGCATCTTCTACACGTCGTGCCAAGTACAACTCGCAATATTGCACTCTTCTGTCTGGATCATCTTCAAATGGACTCATCGTGAAATGTAACTTTTCCATTGACAACGCTCCAAAATGCGTTGGACTGACGATTTTGAAATACCTGCCCCACGATTCACTTGTCGCACAGATTTTCATGGACTTTGGTGATACGTTTCCAGCACTTCTTACTTAGTTGGGTTGTCGATGTTCGTGGTTTTCCGGAACGCTTCTCGTGGACATTCTGAACAGTTCCTTCGGTTTGAAACTTGTCTCTAATTCGAGTGATTTTGAAACTCCCTCGTTTGAAACTCCCTCCGAAACTGTCTTTGCACTTAAACTACGTTTTCACACTTGCAGTAGCATTTTGGAAAGGATTTCTTTTGTTGAAAGTTTAGTCAGACTGCCATCATTAATTCCAAGAATAGGAAAGTCTTTCATGTTTCAAGCCTCCGGTCTTCGACTGTAAGGCTTAAGACTAAAAGAAGGAAGAGAGAACGAAAAAATGCAGTCAGGGAAATAGGTGTAGGGAATAACGGTTCAGCACACACGTGCACACACAC
>NC_068995.1:21553766-21555449 GCF_001194135.2 Octopus bimaculoides
TATATATATATATATATATATATATATATATATATATCTGAGCAAACATACATATTATACATACAATACATAAACACACACACAAGCATTCACATATATATCTTCGTGTGTGTGTGTGTGTGTGTGTGTGTGTGTGTGTGTGCTTGAATGTATGCATGCATATATGTATATTTGTATGTTCGTATGACTGGATGGATCAATGGATGGCTGGATGGATATGAATTTACATACAATGGACAATACAAAAGACAACACTGCTAGTACAAAACTAAGAGATGTGGAAAGAGTGAGTAAGAGCGTAAGAACAGTTATGTATTTGCAAGTATAGGAGTGTATTCATGGCTTGAAGAAGGCATATAGTGGAGTGGTGTACTTTGCTTGAATGTGTTATATCTGCGGATGAATATTTGCGCAGTTTAGTGGGAATATGAGATGCTCGCGCGTCTTTGTGCGTGTGTCTGTGTATGCATGTGTGTGTTTGTGTGCGTATGTGTATGAGTTTGCGTCTGTATTGTGAAGTACATCTGATTAAGGTGTGGGTATGATGTGGCGGGAGCAGGCGTGAGTATAACGTAAACGGAACGTAGCATGAAGGTGAGGAGCGATTTTAAATGGAAGGACGTCTTGAATTAAAATAATAAAGCAATGACAAAATGTAGGAGTTCTACGAGAGAAGAAACGTCAAAAACTTGCAAAACACTGGTTGGACAAAAGAAAAACATTGCTATGAATCCTGTGAAGACAAGGAAAGTGTAAAACAGAAATACCTTAGATTCACATTCCTTTCCAAACTGTCCCTTTCCTGACGGCTGAAACAACGCTTCTTCCTTCAATCGGATGAGCAGTTTTACGCTACAGTAACTTCGTGTCACAAATGTCATTTTAGACAATCAAGCTCGTTGGACTGGACATTTGTAAGGTATGGTGAAATTCATACACTACGTAGTAAATGCCTAGTCGTATTATACAGCTAAAATAATTCACTCTCTTCTTATTTACCTTGGTAATACTTTCTTAGGAAGGATTTTGACACCTGTATTTTAAAGATAATCATCAGTATATTCATTAATACTGATGTATTCCAAAAACTCACCCCGAAGGGGAAGATCTTCATTAGATAAATGCATAGAAATGTAGTACCTAGTGTCTTGACCATTGATATTAGATAATGTGTCATCGATTTTAGTGAGAAATTGAAATATTCCACTAAATAGTTATGGGATGCAGGTTTAAATAAACGAGGTAAGGAATAAGACCAATGCATGACCCTGTTACCAAGAAAGGAATAGTTCTTAAGACAAACACATTCAGAGTTCTGATATTTTGGCAGCATAATACAAACTAGACCAGAAAATTTACAAGATGGGTCTCAATGGCGACTATAGTATTTGGATGAATAAGATACACGTCATACAACATGTGAGAGATCAGTCTGAGAATCAAGCTTAAACTATACAACGTCTTTATATTGTAAATAGACATACATACATCTGCACGAACATATGCAAACATGTATGTAAATATACACGCCCACATATGTAGATATTTATATTTACATATACACACACCTGATTATAGGCATATATGTGTGTGTATAAACCTATATATGTTTATATATATTTGTGCATATATATATATATATACGCTGCAATTGTTTATATATATATATATATATATATATAT
>NC_068995.1:21555674-21562097 GCF_001194135.2 Octopus bimaculoides
TATATATATATATATATATATATATATATATATTTATAATCAGATGAATATAAATACACAGACACACACACACAGACACTCGCACGCACATAAGCATACATACGTACGCTGTCTGATTCACTTGCTTTTCTTGGATGGTGCTTATATCTTTGTCTATAATGTAAATTTTATCACCAAATTACGTCTGATATTATTATTTTTTTTTTCTACCAGATGTTAATGTGCTGATGTGTCTGACACTGGTTTCTCTTCAGATCAAAATCATTTTGATGTATTTCAAAATTCTTTAAGATATATCTTGTTTCATGCATGCAAAATATTCCTCTAACACATTTGAATATAATTATGAGGCCCAGTCATCTGTTGTATAGATCTCACTCGGGTTATTTTCCGTCAGTGGTCTGTGTTACATGCGGAAACTGGTCTGATGGTAAAAGTTTGAAATTACTTTCCAAATTAAATTTTGTTTTGTGTTATCTTTCGTTATTTTATCACTTCAGCGGACTGTAAATATTATATTGCAACTATGTATAGCAAAGCAGGAACTTTAATAAACCAGAGGTAGATGATTCAACGTAGCAATATATGATAAAGAAAATGTTCCATACTCATCATATTATTGCTATTGCGACCATTGTGTTGTTGCTGTTGCTGCTGCTACTGTGACTACTACTGGTGCTGCTACTACTACTACTACTACTACTACTACTACTATTTTTGCTGATATTCTTGTTGTTGTTGTCGTTGTTGTTGTAGTTGTTAAAGCAGCGAACTGGCAGAATAATTAGCAAGCCGGACAAAATTCTTAGCGGTATTTTCCCTGTCCTTACGTTCTGAGTTCAAATTCCGCCGAGGTTGATTTTGCCTTTCAACATTTCGGAGTCGATAAAATAAGTATCAAGTGTGCTCTGGGGTCGATGTAATCGACTAACCGCTTCCCATCAAATTTCAGGCGTTGTGTCTATAGTAGAAAAGATTATTGTTGTTGCTGCTGTTGTTGTTGTTATTATTATTATTATTATTATTATTATTATTATTATTATTATTATTATTATTATTATTATTATTATTATTATCGTTGTTATTATCATTATTATTATCATCATCATCATTATGGAGTGAGAGAGCAGTGCATCGCATCAATGCGATACTGGGGTAAAATATACGAAGCTTAATATACCCATCATGATTACCTGTCTGATAAGGGTACACTAGGCTTATACATCACAACCATATGTGTCCGACATTGTGATCTCATATCAAGATAAACAACGCATGACCTAGAGGTGGGACCCTGTTAGAATTTTCTTTAGGTTGAGTAGCTCGTCCCACTCAAAATGTCTTTGAATAAGGCTTGCTAGAGGTGAATTATTCTAACTCCAAAGAATTCCACTCAACACATGGTTAATCTATGTTAACTGAAATTTTCAAGAAGTAAAATGATAATACATTGTACCAGCAAAAGTTCTTGTAAAAATATTACATTGCATCGCGAAAGTTTCTAAATAGGCTTCGTATACCCTGATCCTTATTACTCACATAAATTGAAAAAGGGATGTTTTGTTAATACGATGGAATAGCATGCGAGGTTTGAATTTTTGATAAAGAGCTGTTTTTATTAAAATAACTAAAATATGGTGACAGGATTCTTTGGTAGCGACATGTAAGCACCCGCGGATACTGCATGGAAAATAAATTATTTGAAATGTTATTTGAAAAAAAAAATCTCCATAAATGAACCGTCCCAATAAGTGGAGGGGAGATATGGGTTTAATACATGTATCGTATTTTTTTAAATTTATATTTCACTGCATGTTTTGTAACTATACTTACGTCCACACATTACGCCTGTTTCTTGTATCTTTATCTGTAACTGTATCACCTGCATCTGTTTGCCATAAGCAAATACGTGTAGGCCAAAATACATATTTATAATTGTTGATTACGTGTATATGTAACATTTGTAAATTCTGCATCAATCTCATGCAATAAATTTCTTGGTATTTTTACTGAGCACCTTGTATTTAAGATCTCAATTGATGTCGTTTCGAAAGCATGAATTCGGTGCACAAAAGCGCAAAAAATGAGAGAAGCTGGCTGCAAAGGGTAGGAAGCGTATGGCTGAAATTATGGATCAATTTATGATACCATATACATCAGCGACATTACTGTCATCGAATAGCAATGCACCACTGCTCGGAAAAGACAGGCATGGAAATAACGACAGAAATGCCTAGCAACAACAAATGCGTGGATGCGATGAAAATTCACAACAGGTTATGACATTTTCAGTAGGGGAGGAAATTGCGAAGGACTTATCAGATGCGTGCTGTCAACAACATTTACCTATTGCTGAAAATATGGTTGTGCAACAAGTAGTCACTACCTCTACTGACCCTGCATCTTGACCACAAACTCTATCCGATGGCTTGTGTACTGATATTGTGAAATTTGGAGCTGTTCAAGTAAAAAGTACAAAAGAAAACCGCAGATTTAATCCCGACTTCTACTCTAAGATACCGGCAAATGGCGAAACTTTAGTTCGTACGTGGTGTGTATATTCAATTCAGCATGATGCAGGATATTGTTTCTGTTGCAAGCTGTTTGGTCGCAGTAAAATGAGATCAACGCTTGAAAGCGCCAGCAGTTGGCAATGTTTGAGTAAGATCTTAGAACATGAGAAATCACTCGACCATACGCAGCACATGATGAAATGGAAGGAGCTTGAATTTTGCCTTAAAATTGCCTCAACTCTTGAAAAACAGGCGATTGCTTTAGTGGAAAAGGAGAAAGCTCATTACAGCGCAGTGTTAGAACGTATCTTGGCAGTTGTTCTATTTTAGCTGAGAGGAATATAGCCTTTCGTTGTGTTTGCAATAGGCTCTACGTCCAGGATAATGGACATGTTTTTAGGCGAAGTGCAATTGCTTGCTAAGTTCGATGCCGTTTCGTCAGAACACTTGCGACATATTCAGAATGCAGAAACAGTAGCTCATTGTTTTAGGACTTGATAGTCTAAATGAATTGATATCACTCCTTTCTGACCAACAGCACGTTAGCATGCATTCGTAATGCTTCAAAAAGCAAAGATTCAAAAGCTTAGTAAGAAGCAAACGCATTAGCTGCAGAAATTGCTTCCTTCCACTTTCTTCTGTGCTTGGTAATATGGTTCGATCTGCTCATTGATATCAATAAGGTCAGCAAGGTACTTCAGCATGAAAACATGTAAATTGAATCTGCCCAGAAGCTTATCTCATCTACAGAGGCCTTGCTGCACAGCTATCGAGAAGACGGTACGTTTTTCTTATCAGCACTGAACGTCGCAACCGAATTGTGTGAAAAATTGGAGATACCGGCGGAGATGCAAAATGAAAGGAGACATCGTGTGCCATATCACTTTCGATATGAAAGTGAAGATGAACTTCGCGTTTATGCTTTACAATTTTTTTTTATTTTCATACAATCGACGTTGCTATTGTCTCCCTTGGGGAACGTTTTGACATGTTGAGCAAGAACAACGACACCCTTGCTTTACAACATTCCTTCCCTGAAACACCGGGAAAATCAGAAGCTATTGGAACATTGTGCAATTGTTTCCACTGCACTAACAATACACACCGATGATGACGTTGTTAAGGTAGATATTGAGAAGACAGATCTAGCGGAAGAGCTTCGTTCACTTTCGCATTTTCTATCACCTGAGTGCAAGAAAGTCCGTGATGTGTTCAATTATATTCAGAAACACAGTCTTGTGGAGATATTCCCTAATGTGTTAGCGGCTTTGCAAATTATCCTTTCAATGCTTATGAGAGTTGCAAACAGAGAGCGCTGTTTCTCCAAATTAAAGTTGATTAAATCATACCTGCGCTCCACTATGGCACAGGAAAGACTTTGAGAAATGTCTATCATATCTATTGAACACACACTTGGCTCTCGGACTGATTATTCTGAAATGGTCGATGATTTCACGAAGCGAAAATTGCGCCGTGTTCTTCTTTCAAAGTTGCCTAGATTATAAAAGTGCTCTCCAATTTATATCTGAAAGTTTTGTTTACTGAAATTTGTAATAGACCTAAACAAATTTAACTTGTATTTTTAAAGATGTTCTTTAGGATATCGTGAAATATTGAACTTCAGATAGAATGAAGTAAAATATAGCTTTGAATAAAAGGTGTGAAGATTATGAACTTTGATTGAAGGGATGGGTCCACGAAACAAAAAGTTGCAGAGGACCTCTAAAAGTCACGTGATGGCCCTTAGTAGTGCCAAAACAACACTAACCTGAATTAGTCGAGCCAATTTAATCTAAAGCAAAACTAACAGTATGTAATGCTGTAGACTGTGTACATGATACTTATTCGATTTGCGGCCATTGTTTGCTCAAAAATGAATTGTATAAGCTTTAGTGGGTTAATCTAAGCATTAAAGAATAAGGACACTAAATATGTTATTAAATGGGCAATTATTAGTAGCGGTTCTCCGTATACTATTGGGAATTAGAATTGTAGTCTATGCTTAGAAGAAATATTCCATATCCCTACCTCTAGCCACAGGTTCTTAATTCACAGAAGTGAATAAGTTCTGAAATGCGCAGATTCATTCAGAAAAGTATTTAAACACTTTCCAAATAAGGGTTTTTAATCAGATATCACATCGATAGTATTACACACAAGTTAACCAAGTCAAATAATCTTTAATTAATTCTGTTTAGATTTGAACAATTTCACAATAAAAGTCAAAACTGTAGGGCGTTTTGTTGATTGAGACTAACTATAATTAGAGTGTCAATTTTTTACTCTTCTCAATCAATACTACACTTCTAATATCAAAATAACTATAAAATTGTATTAATATGGACTCGTGTAAATACCCAAATAGAAAGGATATATATTTATTTCTATATTATCTCTTTTTATTTTCGATTCCTTTTAAATCTGCCCGCTTTTCTTATAAGTAGCATGGCATCCTATTTGAGTCGTTAGTGTTATGAATGCATCCTGACCTAATATAAGGATCATTCTGCTACTAAAGTTTTAACCTAATCTATAACTTAAAATGTTTAAATGGTCATTTTATGTTTCACTGAGACGAGTACTACAGACATATCGTATTCTAAACAATCTCCACTGTTACGTACTCTAAGTTTTTTATAATCCCCCACACAGAATATAATTTAAGAAGGATTGCCTTACGCTTCATTTCTCAGTTCGCTTCAGCCACGCCTAGAGGTATACCCTTGTACAAACTGCATAGGAATGTCTACTTTGGATGAATTGGTACTTCAACCAAGCAAATGCGCAAGAAAGGTTACATGAGAGGACATTAGGACACTTATCCAGCATAAACTGCTTGTTGGATTAGGATTTAATGACAACAATACTATAATAAACAAAGTTTGAAGATGTATAATTCTCTGTTCTTCTTTATGATGTCCTGATTATACATTCTGTATGATGTACGAAATCCAATAAAGCGAACTCAGGATATCTACATCTCCAAACAATTTTGTATGTTCCTTATTCTAAGATGCGGTTAGCTCGATCGGGATTATATCATAATGGTAATAAGGCACCTGCCTGGATTGTAAGTCCCTATTCATTTACGTCATATACACACACATACACACATACATACATACATACATACATACATACATACATATATACCTACATACATACATATATAAATACATACACATACGTATATACATATAAATATATGTCAATAAATAGGCAGTCTGAAGTCTCCTCTTACAACAAAACTATATTCCACAATTTTATCACCAAATGCATTTGCTGTACATTTGGGATACTTGACATATTTGTGGAAGAAATTCACTCAGTAGATATAGATATCCTCAGGATTTTAACATCAATTGGAAACCTCCACAAAAATAGTGATATCAACAGAATCTACCTGAGAAGCGATAAAGGTGTTATCTGCCTAATCTACCTAAGAAGGATAAAGGGGCTTGAGATCAGTGCAGACGGCGTTTACAAGTCGTGTAGTCGCTCTAAGACACCACTTGCTAAACAACATCAGCAAAAATAAATGAATTGACTTTGGCTTTTACTTACATAACCAAGTGCTCCAATTATTATTAGTATAAATGTAAATTTTGAGTCTGGATACAGAAGCTGGAGCTTTGGAAGCAGATGTCGATAGTTATCTCCTTTCTCTTTGATTTTCGAAAAGATATTCTCACCAGCAGGACAGCTGACCTCAATGACACTACATACATTTTCTTGTCGTCCTAAAGAACAATATCAGGCATGTTATGTTTACACTTGACAGATGTTTCGACGGTAACATTCCACCAGTATTCCTTGTGCTGAGATCTGTGTATATATGTATGTATGTATGTATGTATGTATGTATGTATGTATGTATGCATGTATGTATGTATGCATATATATATATATA
>NC_068995.1:21566590-21568595 GCF_001194135.2 Octopus bimaculoides
TATATATATATATATATATATGATAGTGATATTAATGTGAGCTGTGACAGTAGTTGTTTTAGCTGTATCACTTTTTGATGCTGCTGTTGATGCAGGTTGGTTTATGTTATCGTCCTGTGGCGATAATAAACGAAGAAACGTATGATCAGAGTTTATCCTACAGTCACTATTGGACCCATTCTTTCAGTGTAGACGTTACATTATTAAATGTGACTCTTTCGAAAAAAAACATGTGCGGATTGGTTGCAATTTCTACTTCTTGAAGGCATGTCAGTAAATGTGTTCGGTATTATTTGAAAGACCCGTACATTTGAGTTCTACAACTATCTGTTTAGCTAAATTTTCAAATTCGTTACATTCAGTCTTCGGAGTAAATTCTCTTTCAGAAGCATCCATATTTCTGTATGTTACCATGCTTTGCGCTCCACGGTAATGTATTTCTTCAATACATACATCTTTAAATAAACATTATGATTATTACGGAAAAGGCGGCAAGCTGACAGAATCGTTACCGCACTGGACGAAATGCTTAGCGGCATTTCTTGCAGATTATTTTACGCTCTCCGTTCAAATACCGCTGAGGTCGAATTTACTTTCCACTGTCGAATAAATAAATACTAGTAGTTGAACAGAGGGATCGACTAACCCCATCCCCTGGAATTTTATGTCTTGTCCCTATAGTAGAGAGAATCACGGAAAATATATCGAACTGGCAGAATCATTAGTGCACCAGACGAAATGTTTAGCGGCATTTCTTCCGGTTCTTTATGTCATGAGTTCAAAAGTCAAGATCGAATTTACATTCCATCCTTTCGCAGTAGGTCGAATAAGTACCAGTTGAGCGCTTGGTCGATGCGCCTGACTTTCCGTCCTCTTAAAACTACTTGTTTCTGCCAAGATTAGAAATGGTTATGATTATAATGGAAGTAATGGTGGTGCTTGTGCAGAATCGTTACTGCATTGGAAAAGTTTAATGTTAAGTATTTTTCATTCCGATTTTTTTTTTTTTTTTTTGCGTTCTGAGACCAAATCACATCGAGGTCAATCTTGTCGAATCTTTCTCCAAGTCAACCTTGTCGATCATCTATCTACCCGAGTCACGTACTAGAATCACAGCTACCGTATCAACCCACTCCTCAAAATTACTTGCCTCCTCCCTAAATTTAAAAACATTAAGTTAAAGCATTTCAATATTTGCACCTCACAGTAACTAAATTATTTATATTTCAAACATTCTCATTTTAGTTTCTTTTCCGCTTTATATTCATTTTGCTTTTATTCATTTATTCTTTCTTTTTCTGGCATTTATTTAAGTTATCCTTAGTTACAAAACTCTCTACTAATATTTCGTTTACGTATTTGTTTTGCAAGTTTCTTGATGTGAAATCGTGTCATTAGTTATAAAAATATTTGCAAATCATTAGTTACAGTTTTATTTGTTAAACTGTATTAATCTGTTACAATGCGATTGCCCAACACGTTTTAATCAGTTGTATTCTTTCATTCAGTTTACCATGTTTATTCTCCCCTTTACCTCTTTCTTTTGCATTAACCAATTGTCAACTTCCATTATTCTTATCTTACAGTATTTTACGTTCTCTTTTCTTCAGCTGGCTTAATTCATTTACTACCAAGAAATCCCATAGAAGCACATTTCTTTCAGCAACAGGAGTTTGTTTAAAACTTATTTCCCGTTACTTTTAATGCTTAATTCCTCCTTTAAGCATCAAAATTATAAGAATGGTGTATATATATATATATATATATATATATATATATATATACATACTAGCAGAAATACCCGGCGTTGCCCGGGTTAAAGAGAATAATGAAATCTAAAAACGCCGTCTAGACTACGCATCATCTTTATATATAGAGATGTATATACACACACGCACCCAAACACACGTATATATATGTATATCAATATAAATATATGAAAGTCAATGAAGTTTCGTAAAAGAAGGTGATCATGTACATACTTTCTTGCTGTTGTGATTATAAC
>NC_068995.1:21571133-21579971 GCF_001194135.2 Octopus bimaculoides
ATATAAATCGTGTTTTTTTTCGTCATAAGGAAAATAATTTTACATTCGATTGAAGGGATACTCAAAACATTTCGTACGGTATAATCTTTGGTATGTAAATAATAAGTATAGGTGTGTAGTAGTAGTAGTAGTAGTAGTAGTAGTAGTAGTAGTAGTAGACGGTTATTTTCATGCATTTTTATTTCATGTTACTCTCTTTCATTGCTTCTCAATTTTGCTTTAAGTATTGCCATTTCAAAATGCCTCTTTTTCTTACTTTTTTCTTTCTTTCTTTCTTTCTTTCTTTCTTTCTTTCTTTCTTTCTTTCTTTCTGTCTTTCTTTCGTTCTTTCTTTCTTTCTTTCTTTCTGTTATTTCACAATTTTCGCTCTCTTTATGTTCTCTTCTTTAATACTCATGTGTCTCTCTTTTCTTTCGAATTAAGAAAACAGATTAGTCTTTTCATCTAATATCTTCTCATTTCTCATATGTGGTATTTCCACCCTTCAGTATTATCTTCTCATATGCCTCCTGCCTGCTCTTTTTTTAATGATTCACTCACTAATCAATCTATACTTTCATCCTTCATTTTTTTAATTTTGGGTTCATAACTCATCCGTTATCTCTGTCCGCCTGCCCCCTACTCATTTATTAGATGCCTTCAAATATTTGCTCACTCCTAGAAATATTTTTTTCAAACTGCATATTATTATTTTAATTTTCTTCTATTCTCTTCCCAAGAAAGGTGTTGGCTATTTTTCGTTTACATGTTATTTCCATTTTCCTTCCTCTTTTCATTACTAGATATTTTTGCGCCATTTTGCTTTATTCTCCATCTTTCTCATCTTAACTACCCCCTTGACTCTCTCTTTCTCACTGTCCAATTCACATTCGTTCTGCAATATGTTGAACACCCATATGGCTGGGTTACTGCTACCGTTTGTTATTTTGGCCTCTGAACTCTTCATCGAATGACTTCTTTTTACTGGCTCTCGTGTAACTGAACCAAATTAAAAATTATATGTAAAGAGGCAAGGTTTATCAGGTCATACGTTTCGGCGTAGCGTATCTCCGTTGAAAGTACCTCTTACTATTCTTACTATGTGTATATGGGTAGCATGTTTGTTTGTTGAAAGACGTGAAATGACGTGATGTCGAGGCTGTTTGCGTGTATGTATGTGTACGCGTGGTGTTTGTACGACTGTGTATCACTAAGTGCATGTACTGATGTACGTCTCATCGGTGGAAATCCGCACAATACTCTGTGAGCAAATTTTTGTATCACATACTGAAGCTGAAATAATAATCTAAGGATGGGACTAGATGTAAGGTGGTTTATGACTAGAGTTGTGAATCACAACACACGTTAATTGACTAAAGTAATGATACGAAACCTATCGAATATATTGATTTGAAATTTTGGTGCAATGTCATCAAATTCGCTGGAGGATAAATCGATTACATCACCACCAGAGCTCTGCTGGTACTTATTTTATCGACCTCAAAATGGTAAAAGGTAAAGCTGGCCACGGCAGAATGTTAACTCAGAACGTAAAGACAGACGAAATGATGTTAAGCATTCTGCTCGGCGTACTAACGATTTTGCCACCTTGCCTCCTTAAGTACCCGCTCCATATATTGTAACTAGTTTTATATGCACAAGCATGCTTGCAAGAAGACCGGCTAAATGGGTGGTTGAACAGCGAGAATGAATAAAATTGACTGTATGTTTATATAAACAATCAAACTAATTTATAAATTATCTACTTACTCAAATTACACAAACACATATATGTATGTGTGTGTCTGTGTGTGTGTGTGTGTGCGTGCGTGTGCGGATGTTGCGTCTGTGTCTTTTTATGATATTTATAATACTAAGAGCGGGTCATGTTTTGGCATTAGTTTAATACTTATTTGATGCATGAGATTCTTATAATTTTCTACTCTTTCAACTGTTTAGGTTTCCGTGGAGTATATTCTCAGCCTAGCGTAATTCTGAATACACCATCTGAGGCACTATAACATAGTCTTAGAAACACGATTTTACGCTAGCGAAATCTTGCCGTTGTCTGATCACATCAATCAAAATCTTGTCCACATAAACAAACAACCTATGTCATTACTGCATTTTATAATATTTATAGTTATAGCAATAAACTTTCACTCGTGACACACAGAAACGCATGTAAGTCAAAATACACATATGCACATTTGTATCTATATATACACACACTCATACACACTTATATCGATTCATACATAGAGGGATCTATCAAAATGTATGTGAATGCAGGCACAGCTCTACGCATATGTATATATTCGTGTTCATTATAAATAAATCTGTCCCCGGAGACATTCGAATTGAAAGACACGCTGTTACATCTACCTATACATATGAACTTCCCTCAAAATCTATGGATATATAATGTCGAAAAGTATAGCAGTGAAACAAAATACTGTTAACGCAGTAGTGTTTTATGAAACACACAATTCGCTAAGAAATTGAACTATCGGATTTACTAAATTCCCTATTAATTGTAGGGTTTGTATGCAGTGTCTCCGCGGAGAAGAAATTCCTTAGTCACGAGTGAATCCTTTGTATAGGATTGGGCCCTGTTTTGTCTCAAGAATATATTGTATATGATTTTGTCGTACGTACTAGGCATGTCTTATACGCTGATTGCCGGCTGCATGCAGCAATTTTCAAAGCCCAAGTGAGACTCGAGAGTGACGGTTTAAAAATTGGGAAGCACCAAAATCTGTAGTAGAAAAAAATTAATAATAATTTAATTAATTAAATTAGGTTTATTGATGAGAAAATACAAGGTTCTAAAATATGTTTTATTTAATAATAAAGAGTTGATATGATAAAATTCAAAATTATGACGAATGTTCGGTTGTAGATCTGGTATTTTTGCACTAGTTTTTTGAAATAGTTTTCAATATCCTCCAGTAAAATTCTGCTGTCCTGAATGCAGGCGTGATTCAGTCCATAGTCTCAATTGTTACACATTTTAACATAGAGGTTTGGAACACTGAAAGTTATTTTACGACGGCTAGTTATCCGCCAGATAGTAAAAAGAGAAGCTTGAATAAGGAAGCTCGTGCTTTCTAAGAAAAGAGTGAGTTGCTTTATTTCTGTACAACTGTTAACTAAAAGATGGACTGCTTAAGTTGCTACACCGAAGGAATACAACTTGAGAAGACACTATGAAAAGCTCACGAGTTTTCCTGCACTAAATACGAAAGTTCCACGCATGTATGTTTCGAGAGGTAAGGTGAAATGTCAGATGATTTGAAAAATTGGACGAAAGCTGCTTCGTGAAAGTTCGCACGTTCTTCAGTTGTTATTGATGAAATTATCGATATTAGCTTGCTAATTGTATTATGGCTTCTATGCTCATTTTAATATTTATGAAGAGTTATTTGAAATGGTACCAATGCATGACACGACAACAAGTCAAAACATTCTTAAGAAAGCGAAACAAGTTCTACATGAATATAATTACAAGTTGGCTAAGTTTGTTTGTTTAACACGATGGTGCGTCTAGGAAGTCTGACGGGTTTTCGAACAAAGATACAAATAACACGACAAAGTCCACATTCGCCATTCACACTATGCAAAAATCATGGCTTCCAAGTCCGTGTTCCATCGGAACATAACAACTACGGATGATACTAAGTTCAATATCTTAATAGCGGAGTTGATAAGGGTGATGAAAAACGTGTTTCGCATGTGTGACACAAAGTAATTGGAGAGACGCATACATCACTTCATTCGCTGCATGAACTTCTAGGGCAACAGCCAAAGAGACAGGTTGCACAAATGAGCCTTGAATCAAATGGCTGAATCTACGGACTAAAGTTGTAGAGAGGCAAGAAACTCTCGTAAAATCTCAGTTCTGTAGAGCATACCAATTTGAAAGAATCCTTGTACTGGTAGGAATTGTGTAATGTGTAGTTAGCCAACAGATAACCTGCAAAGCTAGGGATGCAGTCAGAGAGTAAAGCGTACGGAGCGACGGTGCAGAAACAGAGCAACATTGGAGAGACAAAATCGTAGGACAGATGATTAGTGAACAATGGCTGGAACTTCCAGTGGAACGTCCATTAGAAGAGAAGCTCCTGAGTGCTACAAATTTATTACCTCGTCGAACAATTGGAAATATTTACAGGCGTGTTTCTCCAGAAAAGGATCAAGATCTAATGTCACCGATTAACATAATCATAAGTATTTTATTTATGAAATAATTGACGTTAGGAGAGGGGGAAATCGTTGCAACGTCGGAAAGAATGGCTGTAATATTCAGTTACAGTCCTTTACGTTCTGACTACGAATAACGCATTGGCCCAACAAGCATTTCATTCTTGCAGGGGCCTGAGAATAAATATCAGATGATTAACTAAATCAATTCAATTACAATACGTATAGCTGAAATTTATGTCATTAACTCTTAATTGATTCAGTCACTGGAAATTTGACTGCGGTTTTGTGAGGACACCGGCTTTATGGGGTTTTATTTTATCCCAGTACTTATGTTTGAAATTCTGGTAAAACAATCCAACACCGATCGCCAAGCCATCGTGCGTGAGAAACAAAAGTAAAAACACACACGGTCACACATGTGTGTGCGCGCGTATGTGTGTGCGCGCGTATGTGTGCGCGTGTGTATGCTCGCATGCGCATGACAATCTTCTACGCAGTTTCCACCTACCAATCTCACTCGCAACGCCACCCAGCATTGCAATCGAAGTTACCTGACTAAGTGACCGCGTAGTGGGAATGAACTAGAAACCACTCCTTTGCAAAACATTCTTAACTACATTATCATAGCTGAGCATTGTAGCTCATTTCAAGTTTAATATTCTCAGGTACACTTAATTACGTTATAATCTGGCATGCTGAAACACACATGGGCGTATCATTTACTAGGTAGATTAAAACAAAAGCGTATAACGAGATATGCAAAAGGATTAGAACAAATGACCTATCTATCTGTGTGTCAGTCTATATGTCTGTTTGTATGCGTGAAGCCTTAAAATTCGAGAACTACCCAACCGATGTCATTCAAATTTTACAGCTGCATTACTTAGGGCCTATGAGATGTTATGGGCCAAAGAAATTTTCATCTTCTTACCTAACTCGGACCCGGATCAATCTCATAGAATGGTTCTACATTGCATGTCAAAAGTGAAACAATTACATCTATATTATAATGAGGAATAATATTGTTTCACTTTTCTTCTTTCACTTTTAATTCTAATGTGATAACACAAAGATCATCTTATTTTACACATTTGGCGTTCAATTACGTGTTAATAATTATGGTAGCAGTTGTGAAGTTACAACGTATTTACATTACATATTAACTCCTATGTTAACATTAATCCATGTGTTCAATCACCATATATAACATTCTTTCTCTCACTGTCTCTCTGTCGGTAATCCCAACAGCGCCAAGGTAGGTAAGTGATCACGCTTTTTTTTACCAAACTTTATGTAGTTATATATATATATATATATATATATACTACAAAAATAACCTTTTAAACGAGGTCGGGTCGCACAATTCTGTGGTCATTTTCGGGCAATATTTGGATTTGCGTCTAATCTACGTTGCCAATTTTCATGTTTTTTGTGTCAAAAAGCGCAGCAATGTACAAAGAGTGTTAATGTGTGCATTTGTGATACACAAAACCATATTTCTCAATGGAAAATGACAAAAAGCATGACTTTTTAAAACAATTATTGGCACATTTTCGTTAATAATGGCCTTTGCGCAGAAACTAAACGTCCAATGTGAACGTCTTTAGTATTCGATGAATAAACAATGTCTTCGAAGCATTGAGACCATTGTTTTGCACGAAGCCCTACTTTTCAACAAAGAATTTACCAATGTATCTTGTTCTGGTATATCTGTGATCACCTCTGGCATTACTTCCGAAAACAATTTGTCCATGTAGATTTTTGTGGTAGGAAATGACTTAGGAGTGCCAAAGAAACGTTCTCAGGTTTAAGTTCAATGAAAATTCCCCCAGGATTAAGCACAGTAAGAGCCTATATCCGTTCAAGTGACGCAAAGTAATAACTAAAACCTTTCGAGCTTTTTTGCCTTTACAATTTTTCTCTTTATTCAACCCAAAATAATGCGAATTTGCTTATCGTTATTAGTATTTTATTGATGTCTATTATTCATTCCATAAGCCGCAAAGATCGTAAGGATTTTGCTACAATCTCCCTATTTTTCACAGTAGTTGAGCGTGTACTATAACGCAGGCTTTGCGATGGAAAACAAATGTCTGACTGATAACCCCAGTGAAGATAACAACAACAACACGCATCTATGCAAGGGCAAATTAAGTTCACAAGCACACAAGTCCGCCCACGGTGTGTGTCCATTCATTGGTCGAAATGCACACTGTGTTCACTGATGGGTACAATTTGAAAACGAAATCCTTATCAGAGGCATGTATTGCAACACTTGTCGGTGGTGAAGTTATTTTTATCAATTACTCAAGCAACGACAACGTGCATTGTGTGTGGTGCGTACGTTCCGCCTGAACTCGAATATCCAGTGCATATATATCTATATATATATATGCAAACACATTGAGAAATAAATGACATACAAAACGTAAAAGCCCCAAACATCAAAATTATGTAACTCCACCCCAGGCACACATGCTCACACACGCAAGTACAAAGAAATGCTACTCATACAGTCACGTGCACACACACACACACATTCACATATAATATATTATTAGACTATGATATAATTTATATTGATAACTATGGGTGAGACCATACCACTTATTTAGGCGCCGCCTTGGCTGTATGGTTGGAAGTCTGTTTCTAAACCACATTGTTCAAGATTGAGTCCCATTTCATCCCTTACATACGTTACACTAAAAATGCTATGTCTGGATGCACACTATCGGATCAATATGATAAATAAGCACAACGACAAGAATATAGACGAAATGAAATAAGTGAGCATAAAGTCAATGTCCAAGTCTTTTTTTTTTTAATTGCTGTGATCTTTATATTTAGTTACAACCTAATCTCGGTTACGAAGAGCCTATGTGTACACGCGAGGTCGAGAGTTTAACGCAAATAACATTAAAACCGAAACATGAACGGAGCAACTGTCGAGTGTCGGACGCATACAATCATGTGCACGCGCTCTGTGAATGTGTGTGTGTGTGTGTGTGTGTGTGTGTGTGTGTGTGTGTGTGTGTGTGTGTTATGCGTGCATGCGTGTAAGTGGAGAAAAGGGAAAGAAATAGATAGAGAGAGAGGAAGTGAGAAAGAGTACGAGGAAGATAGTTATATATTTTGTGAGACAATAAATGTGTATGTGTATCTATATTAATGCATATTTATGGGTAAATGTTAGTGAAAGGAATTCCTTCTTGTTATATATAATGAAAGTTACTTTTAGCCAGAGTTACATGCAGTTAACAGAAATAAGGACAAAAATGAAATTCGAGTCGATATGTAAGATGAGTGCGTGTATAGCATAACAATAACGTTGAACATTCCTTTATATTAAATACAACAGTATATATTCTTCAAATCTATGTAGTCTTTGTCATATTTTCTTGTCTTTTATAATTCTCTACGTGTGTCCGTATATCACCGGCATTCTGCAATACAAACTCATCATACGAACACACGAACACACGCACATACACACACAAATATATATATGTATGTATATATGAATAAAAAGATATATATATATATATATAACTGAATTGTGGCACAATATGGACCGATTTCGGAATACCGATGAACTTTTATGTAAACGTATCAACTTAAAGGATAAACTTATTACGATGTATATTACAATGGATTTTACAATGGATAATACCAAATGGACTCCCCCTTTTTCTCTCTCATGTTTCTCTCTCTCTTGCTTTTTTCTTGGTGATTTCTTCTTTGTGATATAATGCTTGCGAAAGAATATATGTGCGGCTGAAGATAACTTTATACCATCCGGTCTATCAATTATACACCCCTATAATAATGCAACGAATGTTTGTGAATAAAACTTGAAACACGTGTACCGCGGAATCCTTTGTGTTCTGTTTTAATTTTACGTTTTTAATTTATATAAATAGATAAAAATAACAGATAAATAGATAGATGTACATATGTATGTTTACATTTGCTTATGTATAAGCGGCTCCATTTAATTGAACATGCAATTAAATTCAATGCACATATTAATAAATAAAATTCTAACCAGTCGGACACAAATATTTTAACAGAGCAAGAAGATGGAACAAATTCATGTTGTCACTATTGTAAGCTAAGAATAGACTACACTTCAAAGAATCGTGTGAAGCCTTTTGCAGTCATAGTGTTGTAAGGGATTTTAATCCATTTCTAATTTATGTATCTTTTTATCAACTACTAAGTCTAAGACTAGAAAATTGTGTCTATTTTGAATAAAGGAAAAAAGTGAGTTGACAGCTCACGGCTAGGTAGAGTCAAAAATAATGTCACATGTATACTTTTTCCTCGGGGAGGAAAGTAGACATTAAGAGTAGTCAATTGGCTATCTTCTTGCTCTGTTAATATATTTCAGAAAGATTATATTAATGTGTCCGACTTGTTAAAATTCTGTTTATATATTTACGCAGCTGAAGATGGCACTGTATTTAAAGTTATGTAACGATTGCATTGTTCGATTAAATGGAGCCTCTTGAAATGGTCGTATTGCATCATTACTTGATATCCTGCTGCTTATTTTGATCTTATTTACCTTACTTCGAACTGTGCAGGTAATACCGGACTGAATCGGCACTTCAAATTAAGTACCTAATTCAAATTAATGTCGATTATTTACTT
>NC_068995.1:21580410-21581560 GCF_001194135.2 Octopus bimaculoides
AATTTAAAGAATACACAGAATAGAGAATATCCATTTGTTTTCCTTTATGCAGTCATTTATCTTCTTTTTTTGCCTACGTAACGTTTCCGTCGCTATCAAGGTGCATCTTCCGCGTCTTTTAGTGCATTATGACACTAAAATCCATCAAGGGCTTCATCAGGGCATTTTCACCGTTACATTTCATTCATTCGAAATGGGAAATAATTCCAACTGAAAAAGATTTTTGCTTTATTTATTTATTTATTTATTTATTTATTTATTTATTCAACCACATGGTGATATCGTTCTCGAGATAGCTCAAACTAATCTTTTAACAATACTGTTCAAAGGAAGAAATTAACTGCCATAAATGTAGGTCATATTACTATTTATTACTTTTCAGTTCTTAAGATGAATTTACTGTAATTTATGTGTGTGGTGTTGCCGTCCCTTGTTCGTTCGATTGCTACTATTTATGCTGCACCGGAAACCACGCCTAAAAATTTGGTTCTTAAATAGATACACAGACAGACCGTTCGACAGACAGACAGACAGTTAGAGAGATAGATAGATAGATAGATAGATAGATAGATAGATAGATAGATAGATAGATAGATAGATAGATAGATAGATATAAGCGCAGGCATGGCTGTGTGGTAAGAAAATTGCTTCTCAGCTACATAGTCCAGGATTCCGTTCCACTGTGTGGCATCTTGGCCGAGTGTCTTCTACTATAACCACGGGCTGACCAAATCCTAGGGAGTGGATTTGGTAGACGGAAACTGAAAGCCTGTCGTATGTAAATATGTATATATGTATGTGTGTTTGTTTCTCTGTCTGTGCTTGTTCTCCATCACCACTTGACAGCCGGTGTTGGTGTCTTTGCGTCCTCATAACTTAGCAGTTCGGCAAAAGCGGCCTGTAGAATAAGTTTCAGGCTTAAAAGATAAGTTCTTGGGCCGATTTATTCAACTAAAAGAAATAATTCAAGCCGGCATCCCAGCATGGCAGTAGTCTAATGACTGAAGCAATTAAAGAATGATATATATATATATATATATATATACATATATATATATGAAGAATGAGATAAAGTGACCAATGGCATAAATAAATTTATATTATATGTAGAATGTATTACAGCTGTTTCAGGGAAAATTCAATGTATCCC
>NC_068995.1:21582564-21585414 GCF_001194135.2 Octopus bimaculoides
TATATATATATATATATATATATTTATATGCGTATTTAAATATCTACCAAATATTTTGGTAAAATAAGTATTGTAAGTGTTACCAAAGTAGCAAAATTCTCACTTGACATGTTGTTTATACTTTCTTTAAATATAATGATTTTCGTATGGGTGATACAATTTGGGATGCATATCAATTGAAATAAGAGCCATGACGGAATCCTATGTATAAAACGTGTTTATTATCCTATGCGCATTTCGATGCAAGATCCTGACTTACTCTTGTCTGAGATAAGAAATTAGGGCCTTCCATCTCTTCAGGGTCAAGTTACATTAATTCACAACAGACAACATTATTATTTGTACTAAAATTACATGTGTATAAAAAAGTTCTAATCAGGTTGTTTCGACATGAACGTATTGAAACTGCTTGCGACATCGGTTAAGAAAACCGTTATATAGCAAAGTAACTAAGTAGAGTTGTTAACCTAGGATATTAAGTAACGACATGCATACGACACTGTTTCATCAAATATAAAAAACCGTAAGAGGTTTGAAAAGAAAATAAAATAAAAAGAAGAAAGAAAAATTACTTATTATAGAAATACAAATTAATGGTCAAAGAGAGGTAAATCTTGCAAAATAAGATTTTTGATCTACATAATTCACACAATTGTGATAAACCCTATCAAATAATTATATTTATTTTTAAGTGTAAAATAGTATTGAGAAATAACTTAAGGATATGTAATCAAGATAAATTATAAATTATAAAATATAAAATGTAAAATAAAATAAAATAGAAATATTAATATTTCTAAGTCTCTCTAAAGATAACTTTCAAATTGCAACCATCCAAAAATTTAAATATACATTACATTAACTTAGTAGTGGAATTGAAATACAATATAAATGAAAGAAGGGATTTAACCGATAAGGCAAACAGTAAACAATTATGGCGATGCCATCGGTAGAAAAACACATAGAACTATAAATGATAAATCAAGTAACTAAGATCAAAAATTATAAATGTAAGTAGAGGAAAAGGTTATATGAAAATAATACTTATTCCATGTTAAATTAACATAATTATATGGATTTAACTAACCCCTCCAAGGTAGATTTCTAACTACAATACAGATGTAAACATGTGATGAAGCATACATTTACATATTTTATATATATGTGGGCCAGTTTATATGTGGGAGGTTGAAATCACACATCACTAGTTGCATTTTTGAAGGAAGAACTTGATTTTGTTGAAGCACTCTTGCAGTATAAATGATGGGAAGGGGGCAGTGGGGCCCAATTAGGCGGCCCTTAAAGCAATGTACACCATTCGGATATTCCCTGTGATTAGGTGAGTTGGTGGTTTGAGTTTCGTTGTACTTGCACAAACGGTTTAGGAGGAGTCAACGAACATAAAAATGTAATGGACAGAGAAACATCAATCACATGTATATATGTATGTGTGTGTGTGTGTGTGTGTGGGTGTGTGGGTGTGTGTGTGTGTATAAATGGGTGTGTACGTGTGTGTGTGTGTGTGTGTGTGTGTGTGTGTGTGTGCGTGCGTGTGTGTACTTAATTTTAAGATATTGAAGCAGAGCATCGAACACATGACAGTATGCATATTTTGATGAATGAATCTATGCATGAATTTCTGTATGGATCGACGGAAAGACAAGCAAAATTGAACAGACGAATTTATTATTACCTCCAATGTTATACAGAAATTTCTTCTATTGGAGTGTTTTATTACATGAAACCGGACAGTTTTTTTTAAAGGAAGATGATTAGAATAAACGACTCCAATATTTTAATTCTACGTATAACACTGTAGATAAGCATTTAATAGAAACCGTTTCCATAATATAAACCGCCATTTAAGTGTCTACATAGATTAATGCAATGAGTGTTTAATGACTTCATTTTGCTTCTTATATTGTACAGTTCCTTCTGAATGGAGAATACCACAGTAGATTGTACCTTTCATATGTATATATATTTAATACAAATGATTATGTCATTATGTTACAAAGTGGTTAATAAAATATTCTTCTTCTTTGAGATAAGCTATCGTAGACATATACGAATTGAAATTTGCTTATTTTATACAATGTATATCTATAAAATCATCGTGTTTCTTTGTATCATTCTATCTGCTTTGAACAGAAATGGGCCAATATAATGCCTTAAATAACTAATTAATTTGTAGAGGTGAGGTCACATTCAACGTATCTATCTCTGACCTTACAGGCATACGTTCAAATATCTTCTGGTGATGACAACCCAATCGTTTTTTTTTCTCAGGTATTACATCCAAACAGCACTATTTTATCGAATGAGCTTTTCATTCGAAAGAAAGTGTGATGACATGAGAACGATATTTCGACAGTTAGAAATGTAACTGTTGGCTGACCGAATATTTTGTCCCTTGATCGTTCAAAATATGTAAATATATTTCAAGGCTTTAAGAAGACAATACATCATTTTGAAATCATGTGATATCACTCTAGCATTTACTTCAGCAATAATACGGTGAACTATTAAGAGACTTCCTGTAGATGTGTGTATCTTTGCATGGAGCAGTGCATTTCCTCTTTCTAACATTTGTAGTAATTCTTTGAGAAAAGGAGTTCATAACCAAGTAAATATCACCCCCTACAGCTATCCTTATGATCATCTCAAAATAAATAAATAAAAAAAATATTACGCCATTGCAATTGAAAGAATGATTGTGAATGATATGGATTTTTTGGTATCATGCGTGGCTGATAGTCACTGTTAGAATGGTAGCATCAGAAGACAAGTTAATGTTTAGCATCGAAATGTTTATTAGATACTGAAGCAATATATATATATATATATATA
>NC_068995.1:21586802-21589302 GCF_001194135.2 Octopus bimaculoides
TATATATATAGATCAAAATAGTTTGATTCAAATTCGTTGATGCGTGAAGCTAGTGGTCAGCTAGTGATTTGATTGTTATTACCCGTAAGGTGGGCTGCTATTGGTGGAGGAAGGTCACGCTTTGTCGTGGTTTGATGGTGGTATATGAATAACAGTTAGTTGAGAAATGCCTCATGGTGAACAGGAAATGGACCACGTGGACTGGAAATAAGCAACGTACCGATTACAAAATCGGTCAGGTTGTTAGGAGAAGTAGTAAGGGGTGACATGTGCAAGTAATATAGTTCTATACGTGGGTATGTGGACACGCTTATATGGTTTTGCCTGCATGTGTATATTGATGCGATCGTGCGCATCGGTTCATGGGTGTGCAGGTGCACGTGTGCACACACACACATATCCACCACTACATCTACGGATAAATTTCATCCACCACTACATATACGAATAATTTCGGCTTCAATTCCCGAAAGTGCTCCCCGCGTATGAAAGACCTTGAGAACTTTGAGACTGACGTATGGAACATTGCAACGAAGGTAAGGATTCGGCATTATTCTAACCCCTTCCTTAAATCCTTAAATGCTTATATGACTAGCACTAAAATATCCCCCAACAGACACACTTTCGCAATCAAAATAAAGAACATTTACGAAATGAACAATTCCACACACTCAAGACGTCTTAAAAGTGCCGTCACCAAAACATACAACAAAACCCGTAATTCCATATACAATAACATAAACGCAGAAGATCGCATAGGCTGCCTCGCCACATGACCCTTCCCCCATATTACACTTTTGGTCCATAAGCGTAACTTCCCCTCCAATGCCAAATGCAGGCTGATCGACCCCTCTAAAAGTCAGATAGGTATTATTAGCAAACCTATTCTCGATACTATCAACTCAGACATCAAAAGAGTTACAGGGTTGATTCAATGGAACGCCAGCGCAGCCGAGGTCGACTGGTTTCGCGGTATCAAGAATAAATCATCCTGTATATTCCCGCAGTTCGACATTGTTGACTTCTACCCTTTCATATCTAAACTCCTCCTTCTGAAAAGCCTAACTTTTGCTGACCAATACACCAGCATTACTGACCTTGACATCCGAATTCACATGAATTCCAGAAAGTCGATTTTAGCCCACAATGATTCGTTCTGGGTGTAAAAGGAAGGTGATCCGTTGTTCGACGTCTCTATGGGGAGCTTTGACGGGGATGAAATCTCCGACCTTATCGGGTTATACATCTCCGATATCCTAAAGAGACGTACTCACCCACATAGTTCGGCCCTCTGTATAGGGACGAAGGTCTGGTTATCTCAAGCCATATGAACGGCCACATCATGGACAAGTTCAGGGAGGACTTAGAGAAATCTTTAAGGAGTTCGGCCTATCCATAACCGTTACCACCAACCTGAGTACGGTCGATTTCTTGGACGTAATCTTAGACCTGAGTACGGGCATGTATTACCCGTACAGGAAGCCTAGCGTGGATGCAGTATACACCCAAAAGAGCTCAAATCATCTCCCCGCGGTAATTAGAAACCTGGTTCCAGGCACTAGTAAAATACTATCTAATCTGTCGGCCAATAGTGAGAGCTTTAACAGATCCGCCCTCCACCCCAACGATGTTTTCGCTAGGAGCGGGTTTACAGAGAAGCTCACGTATGTGGACAATCTCCACACACCTTTTCCCCAACCCTAAAGGATAGGAGAAGGAAAATTAAATGGAATAACCTTAGTTTCAACATAGAACTCACCACCAACGTAGCTAATAGAGAAACACTTCCCCAGTGGCCTTAAGTTTTACAAAATCTTCAACCTCTACCCATGATGTCAAGGTGAGCTACTCCTGGTTAGAAAAAATCGCATTCAACATCGCACGCATCAACAGACGTAAAAATACACCCACACCACTCCCAACCCCAACCTGCAACTGCCGAAACTCCACATGCATGCGTACATGCATGCGAATATACGTATGTATATATGAATATTTACGGATGTGTGTATGCGTGTGTATGTGTGCCTGTGTGCGTATGCGTGTGTATGTGTGTGCACGCGCGCGTGTTCGCCTAAACCCGTGTGTGCGCAGACGTGCGCCTGCGCGGCCATGTAGAGACGCGTATACTCGCATCATTACACACATACAAGTAAAACCATATGAGCGTGTCTGTTCATCATGCGGTATTTTCTATATACCAACATCAAAACGCGACACCGCGTGACATTAATCGACATACCAACCGCAGCCCACCTTATGGTAATAAAATTCGACTTCAGTCAATCTAATTCAAAATGGCTGACGACTAGCATCACGACTACCGACGATTTTGAATCAAACTGTTTTGATCCATACATGTAACTCCTAGTATATTTGTTGAGTGCCCTTCTTTCGTTTGTCCACTCACTCGTATGTATATATGAGATGGAATAATTGACTGCTAAATAAATCCGGATCTAAATCTCTGTCCCCCTTTATAATAGATTCTCTCTCTCTC
>NC_068995.1:21594302-21596873 GCF_001194135.2 Octopus bimaculoides
ATCACACACAGGCGTTGAATAAGTCTTGGTAAACGTTGGGAACAAGACCTCTACTGGGCACTGAAGCAGAATTTCAGATGCAAGTCAGTATCTGCTACTAAGCAATATACTACAGATTGGTTCATTCATGTCCAACTAAGTCGTTGGACGTGATGGATTTTGTTTTGGCTAAGGTTTTGCTCGGTTACTGAGTGGTTCACGTTTTGGGGAATAAAAATGTTTCTTTCAGGCAAGTGTTCGCATTTGCCGCTTCTCTTGTGAAAGCGCTTCGTAGAAAATCCAAAGGGATCCTTATCTATTTCCCTTCATCTGCGCCCTTCTGTTCTGCAAAAAGTGATGAACTTCTTCATCAGAATATCTCACATCTCCCTATGTGTCTGTCGTAACACTTAAATGGCTTCCATAAACTGCTGCATATGAGTCCCCAATCCCTTCTTCAGTTATATTTTAGTGGAGGTTGTAAGAGAATTCTTCTTATAACCAACTTGAAAGAAGACGAATGTAGCCAAATCTAGAAGACTAAATGATGATCGTTTTCATACCGTTCAGACCACTATCACTAACACCATTATATGTTATATAGAGGACTCGGCACACATATTCAAATAATTGCCACTCATACTGGTTTCCTAGAAGTCATTTGATCTGACAAACTACTCATCATAATATCGAGAATCAGTTGTGGTAATGCTTCTCTTGCTTCTCACACGGATGTAATTCTAGGTTTTGCAATTGTCTGCTTTTATCCAGGCACTTCATTATGACCTGATGGATATTTTGAAAGTACCACTCTTGCATCATGTATTCATTGTTCTATTTCCGTTTGCTCGGGTCGAAATTGTAAATTCATCTTGTTGGAGATATTGTTCTCTTCATCTCTTAGCAATCCATGTGGGTAAGCTTTGTTGATTTGTCTTAAGAAAGGGAAAAAAATCAATCATACAAATTTGGCTCCCCTCGCTATGGATGCCGTTTACTTTCTGCCAACTGACTTTCCAGTAGTCACCAACCTAACTTTTGTATGTCATCTCAGAGAACGACTAGGAGGCAATAACAATAATGATTCCGAGGACTTTCTCTCAACCCCCCTCTCTTCACTCTTTCTGCATATGTATGAGTGTGTTTGTATGTATTTCTCTGTGTGTGCATTTATATTGGCTTATGCATATATACATACATATTTATGGATTTCTTGTATACATATACACACTCATAAATATAAAGTATATTGTGTTCTCAATAATATATTTATAAGCCGTTCGGATATGTACAGCATGTGGAGTAGCGATACAATTATGGCAGGAAGAGAGAAATATAATGTTACGAAAGACAATCTTAGATAATGACAAGGGTGGAAAATATGGAAGCGGTATAGCTGCTTGATGAATTGAAGCGATTCACCACCTTGGTCTAATGTGGAATGACCATGTCGTTCCACTTTCGACCTTATATTGCACCACCTTCTTCCTTCAATGACTCATCTATGTGTGTGCGTGTATGTGCCCGTGCGTGATAGTACAAGTTCGCCAAGTAATAAGAGCGTCAAAGAAATAGTTCTTACTCAGTGTCTAGAAAGCAGTGAGGCAATGAAAATCAATGTTAGAATTTCATAATCAATGACACTTATGAGAAAAAATGCTTGATAGAATATTTCGTCCACATAAAACAATAATATGATGAATAAGAGAACGTGTGAATTGGATTCAAATGTTGTCACTAGGTCAGTAAGTTTGGGGAACGGAGTAAGTCGGCCACATAGATCTCAGCACTCAATTAATATTTACTTACTTTATCAACCCTGATAGTGTAAAATGCAAAATCGACCTTAGTGGCGTTTGAACTCACAACCTAAAGACAGACAAGATCTTGTTTAGCACTTTTGCCGAGCATGCTAACGATTTTCCAGCTCGCCACTCGAGATACATTCGATTGGGTATTAAAGGGAAATAACCTCTGAAAATGTATTGCAATAAAAAGACACTGATGAAATATTAATGCAATGTACGACATAACCTCGAGAGTGTTTAATGTTTTCTACAAATCGAAATAATCATATTTCTTCCCCTTTTATAAAATATATTTGTATATTTTATATAATGAATCCAATATTTTTGTTATCCGTCTTGTTAATTTTATTCTTCCTTCTCTCTCTCTCTCTCTCTCTCTCTCTCTCTCTCTCTCTCTCTCTCTCTCTCTCTCTCTCTTACACTTTTTATTTCGCTTTTCTACCTTCTATTCCTTCATTCTTTCTTTAATATTTCATTCCTGTCATTTTGCTCGTTCGTTTTCAGATTCCATGTATCATTTCTTATTCTCTATATCTTTCTCATATCATACACCACGGTTGGATATATATTTTCCGAATTTTTACGTCATATTTCAATCTACTTCATTGATTTTATTCCTTTAGGTGTTATTTCGCTTCCTTTCAATTTGATGTTTCCTGCTTTCAATATCAGTATTAATAATGCTCACCTGACATTTTACGCAGCATGCACAACTTGATTTATCAACAACCCTGCCCAATTTGTCACCGGAAAAAAAACTATGATATATATATATATATATATA
>NC_068995.1:21597253-21599803 GCF_001194135.2 Octopus bimaculoides
ATATATATATATATATATATATATATATACGTATATACATATATGCATATAGACACACATATATATACATTTATATTTATGTATATATACACATATATATACAAACATTTTTATGTGTATGCATCCGTATATATGGCCACTATGTTTCGCAGTTTCTCATCGATGATCCTGTGTTGATCCGACAACAGCAGGATTTGTTAAATAATCATAGGTAACAAATAACCAAATGTCAAGGTTTAATTCATAACGTAAACCGTAGGATGAATGACATGAAATTATAGGAATAGAAAGCAAAAAGAGGGTTTTTGTTTTGGAGAAAATGTCGCAAAGCCGCTGGAATTAAAATGCAATATTAATTATTAAGAAAAATGGAAAGAATTGCAAGAAATAAAAATAAATATTTAGACAATATAAATAATAATTCATTAATAAAATAGATAAATATAATGTAATATTTAATTAAATTGGAAATATGAAAGCAAAAACTAAATGAATACAATAATGAAAATCTAAAAGGCAAATATCAAATAAAACAGAAAATGTTAGAATCAGTGAAAACCATAATTAGAAATTAATTAAAAAGAAACTGTTTTGACGTTCGTTTATGACATAAGAATAACAGATAAAATTTTGATTTAGCAACTTTAAAGAAAACAAAAGAGCAACAAAAATAAAACGATAGAAAATAAAATGTAAACCGACACAGGCAAAAGAGCAAAAGTAAATTGAAATTTTGCCTAACAGAGAACTTCAGCCTTTCCTTATAGTTTTTCTTTCCTTCACGTAATTGTTGTTATTTTATTCTTGTTCTTTAAAATGTTGTTTCTTATATTATTATTGTATTGCTATTTTTTTTGTATTTTTTATTGAAGTTATTATTACTGTTGTTGCTTTCATTGTTGCTGTTCTTATTGTTCAGTCTCATTTCTCTATATTTATTTATTGTTTTCGTATTCTTCACATTGACTCGCTTGCTTGTTTGTATGTTGTTATCAATTTACTGTTTGTTTTCTGATTACTCGAATCCAACGTAGATTTTCAAATTGATTTTGCCGATAGCTTTCGGTTGGCACGTGCTGTTTCTTGCTGCATTTCTTACTGTTTATTGTAGTTGTGGTTTATGCTGTTATTGTTGTTCGTGATGACAATGATGATGATCATCATCGTGACGACGACGACGATGATAATGGTGATGGTAGTGGTGGGGTTGATGGGGGTGATGATGACGATGACGATGACGATGATGATGATAAAGTTGAATTTAATTGGGTTTTGTAGTTGTTGTTTTTGTTGCTCTTTGGATTGTTGTTGTTGCTCAAATTTATTTTTTCTTTTATTTTAACATTGCTAAGTCTAATGTTGTCAATTCTATCGATGTCGTTGTTATCGCTGTTCTTGTTATTTTGGTTGTTGTTGCTGTTGCTTTTGTTGCAGGTATTATTTCTCTGTTGTTACTGTAGTACTGTTTTGCTGCAACAAAAAACCGTTTTTGTTATTGCTGTCGCCGTCGCAGCTTTTGCTCTTTATATTTATTTTTCCATTTAAGAATCTTGATTTTATGTTGCTTTCTACTGTTGCCTCATCTAATGAGCGGAACATGTTGAAGTGTACCTGTGTGGAATTTTTGAGTCCCTGACCTAGTTTCGAATCCAAGCGGGGATCAAGTTAGGGAACTCACTAATCACTCAGAAGAAAAAAAAAACTAAAACGATGAAGCCTTCTAGAAAACGGTGAGCCTTCTAGAAATAGCAGCTAAGTCTCCCACGCATCATTGCATTCAGTACAAAACATGGGGAGCTATACATGGATACGAAACTCCTGAATATTTCATATACAAAACGTTATGATTTTAACACATATGGTGTACATTCAGATCTATTCAAGGGTTAAACAGCACACAATAAGGCAAATATATTTCAGTTTAAAATGATTACGTGGTTAGCATAAGGGTCATCTAATTCGTCAGTAATTTCACTCATTGCTCATAATAAAAGTATAATTCGTTCGGGTGTAAACGCCACCTCACCTTATATGTTAATCTTACGATTACTTGTCTGTATAAGAAATTGCTATGCGTGCCAATTACAGAAGATGATTTGCTCTTTGGATTGTAATTCTTCTGTTAACACTTGGACTAGTGTTTCAAATTCATAAAAAATAATGATGCGGATGATTGTGCTCATGAATGATGTCAATCAAGATAATGATAATGTTAATTAGAAATAAAACCACAATGTTTATTGTTATCAATTGATATTTGCCGTTGATGATGATACGTAATTTGCATGTAAGAATATAGATAGGTGTGTGTATTATAAGTTTGTTTAAAATAAATAAATAAGTACGTTTATATCTATATACATACATATATATATGTATATAAATAACATAAATAATATATATATATATATATATATATATGCATATATATATTAAGGTGCTGCTCCAGCATGACCACAGTCAAATGACAGAAACAAGTAAGAGAATAAAAGAATATATATATATAAATATATATATATATATATATATATATATATATATGTGTGTGTG
>NC_068995.1:21599892-21602392 GCF_001194135.2 Octopus bimaculoides
ATATATATATATATATATATATATATATATATATATATATAAATACACACACATACATATATGAGTACAGGACGTCACCAACAGTAAACAACATGAAATATGAAAACAAATGAGTTTAATACGTGAACAACGAAAGAAACAAATGGGGAACAAGACAAGTAACACAAATAACGACCCTTCATCATTGTCGGCTATCTATCTACTCTTCATTTCGAGCATTGGACGACAATATGAGTCTTCGAAGACAGTTGTCCTCATAAATTTGGAACTTACGAAGGGTGGAAGTTGGGAAAGAACATAGGACAGTGGATAAATACAAGGAAGACGAAACAAAAAAAAACAACTTGGTGGGTCTTTAGACTAGAACGAAGGTAAAATAGCGAACGCTGGAGAAAGATTTTCCTCGACAATAGAAAAGATAGAAGCGAAAGATAGGATATAGCCTCTCCTAAGGACAGTCCTGAAAGAAAAGAAAGATGATCACGAGAGGAAAAGAAAGATGGGCGATGGTCATGTGTGAGCAACGAAAGAGAGAAAAGGAGAGGAGGGGAGAGCGAGTCATAGAAAATGGTGAAGTGGAGAAAAAACGGAATTAGAGAAAGGATGAGAGAGAAAACGATGGGAGAGAAAACAGTATAGAGTTGAGTCGCATCAAAAAGATTAAGATAAGCGTATTTGGAAATGGATGCGTGGCGTTCAATCAAATAATAATATAAATCATATGTATGTGTGTGTATATGCATGTATAAGTGTATTGATGTATGTATGAATATATCCGTATGTATATATTCGTGTACTTACATGTGTATTGCACATTTATATTTGTGTGTATATAAATATTTATATATGTACGAATTCATGAATGTCTGCTCGTGTATAGGTGTGTTATACAAGTGTGTATACTTTTCGGTGTTAGCCTATGGGAACCTATTTTAGTGATTCGTTGCTAATGATGAACATGAGATGATACTGATATTATTGGGGCTGATAGTAAGGTGTGATGTTGACGATGATGATGATGATGATGATGATGATGATGGTGGTGGTGGTGGCGGTGGTGGTGATGGTGATGGTGATGGTGTGGTGATGGTGATGGTGTGGTGATGGTGCTGATGATGGTAGTGGTGGTGATTTTTTCCAGCCGTGTGAGTGACATGGATAACAATGGTAACAATAGTTAATATAATGAGTATAATTGTACAATGCTAATGAACACTTTAATAATGATAATGATTAAGACGACGTTTAAAGTGGTAGTTGAAATGTAGATAACGGCAAAAATGCTTGATGACATTATTGATGATGATGACACTATCGCTGGGTTTGATGATGACGATAATATACAGTATGGAAGTATAAATGTAAATGTTAGTGCTAGTACATAGACTACGCGCGTTTCATGGCTGAAATAGGACTATATAAAATCATAAGCAAATTCTATCCGAGTTCATTAGAAAGAGGAAAGGATTTTACTCCCAAAATCAGTCACTTTTCAGATCAAATCCCTAAGAAAATACCTGAAATCATTCAAAGAATAAACATAAACATGTGAAATAAATATATATATATATATAAAGAGACAAATTCTGTAAACTAATCCCTACATTAATGGTATTAATACAATTATTAAGAGTTGCAATCTAAAAATATTATAGTATTATAGTAAACAAGGTTAAAACTTTATGTTTATGTTTATTCTTTGAATGATTTTAGGTATTTTCTTAGGGATTTGACCTAAAGAGTGACTGATTTTGGGAGTAAAATCATTTCCCCGTTCTAATGAACTCGGATAGAATTTGCTTATGATTTTATATAGTCCTATTTCAGCCATGAAACACGCGTAGTCTATGTACTAGCACTAACTTTTTACATTTATACTTCCATATTGTATATTATCGTATTAAATTTTACTGTCCAATTTATAAATTTGACTTTTAAGTTTTTTTAAATAAATATTTCTATGATTTATTTCTATGATTTATATGATTTATGTAATATGTTATTTAATTAAAATTCTTAGATTAAAATATTAGATATATCAAGATGGTATATGCCTCACAGCATGGATGTGGACGGGTTCTGAGTTGACTGATTTGCAGAGTGATGGTTCGTTTCTAAATTAGTTATATATATATATATATATGTATGTATACATATATATATACATATACTTAGAGACTTAAGAATCTGTATATCCTGAAGGCTTATGAAACTGGGGCATTCGTCCTGAGAAAATATCTCTTGCAGAAGCATAGTGTTAAAAGCACAACATATCATCAGCAAGAAGCGAAGTGCGCTTAAATTCTGTTACTCGAACCTTACTTCTGCTTGTTAGCTTCTTCCACTCAAGTAGCCACTTCACCTCATGAAAAGTAAACATCAACTGGTGGTAGATGTAATTAAACCCCTACTGAAAGTACAATTACGTCGTATTTTGTAGGCAAAAGTATTTGATCACTCTGCCAGCAAATCGCTACATCACTGACCTTTCAATTACTCC
>NC_068995.1:21603837-21607774 GCF_001194135.2 Octopus bimaculoides
ATATATATATATATATATATATATATACATACCTATATATTCAAACACGGCTGTCAATAATGAACTTGCCAAAATGCCATATAAACCCATATAGGAGGATAGGAGGAAAGCAATCAGAGTCTAACGAAGGTAAGACGAAATTTCAAATCCATTCTCAAACTTGTCCATGTGGTCAATGATAACATGGCGAATCAATTATTCAATTTAATATTGGTTGGTTCTGACACGAGTGCCCGACTTGGAGCAAATTTTTTATAGACACTTAAATCATGAAAATCACTGTCGACCCTTGGCTGAATGTGCACTGAAAACATGAAGACAAGTGTAATGCAGCTAAGGATTTTACCCGGCTTGCAAAAGGTTCAGCCAGGTCACCGTCGTCATTCAATTTAATATTGGCTACACATTTTGGCAGACTTATTTTATCGACCCTGAAAGAATGAATGGCAGAGTTGACCCCGGCAGTATTAGCATGCCACTAAGCATTTAGTACGGCGCAGTATGTATTCTACCAGCTAGTCACCTTCATCCAATTCAATTTGAAATTGTCTTAATACATAACTTTATATAACAAGATGTGTGTATGCATGAAAGTATGTTATTAAGGACTTATCGATTGCTAAGATATAAAAAGGTTCACGAATACTGAATCTTCCAGAAAGCTCTCTATTAATGATAATCATTTAAAATGTTTAATGCACATACTATCAATATGAACGAATTATCAACTTATTTTTTTTTTATCTAACTACAGAAACAAGTATTTTAAAGGTGGAGAATTATTGATGTATTTCGATGCCTGTAAATTGAAGGAAGATAAAATCAAACTCAGCGGGAATTGAACTCAATGTATCCAGATGTTCCACATCTAAAAACTGTATTTCTAAGGCTGAAAGCTTTTAACGTAAATTTAGAAATAAAAATGGATGTTTTAATCCACGATATTCACTGGCGATATTTAACTGTTAGCAACCAATTGCATCAATATACTAAACTTTTGACTTCATACCATATCGATTTGTTAATTCCGTATTGTATCTAAGTTCAACTACTCACTATAAACTTTGATTTTTTTATACTTTCTTATGACGTTGACACCTCAGATGTATATGCATTTTAAGTCTGATTGACAGTAACATTCTCTATCAGTAAAATTCATTCGATATATTCTCCAATAGGACAACTGTTAATCTGAATGTTTGTATCAGTATGAAAGTTCTATATTCGATAATATACAATGTCCAAATGTGAACTATGTATAATATCAGACAATGTTTTCCATGCAATATCCAATATTCAATTATACAGATTATGAAATTATACCTCTCCACCCACTTATATTTTTCTCAATATTGCTCCTACACAATTTCGATTACTCAATTGATTGAAAAGTCAAATGGGAATTTGACATTAAAGTTCACGGAAAGTAAGAAATAACAATTCAAATCGTTAATACCATCCAATTCAAGAGCAAACAAATGGTAAAAATAGTGGATTTATTCCAAGTTAACATTCTTCTGAGGTCGATTTGCGACATATTAATTGAAGGGTGGACGATAAATTATATAAGAATAACTTGCAGTCGAGTAAGTTGCCTGGAAATTTTGGACTTTTGATCAATGAACATAATATAAAATTATTTAAATCGTTGTTTCTGTTTTATCAATCTATTTTTATGGTAAGGAGAAATAACTTATATTTTAATGAGATAAATTTGAAGAAGCGGAAAATAAGTTCTATTCCCAAAGACAGTAGACGCGTAAGTGGGATTAGCTTAGCAGCGTTTTATGATCGTGTAGATAAATCCAATATATTAGTAGCTTGTATTTGAACAATGTTTTGATAAGTTATGCTGATAATTTCTATAGACAGGGGTTTGAAAGCAAAATGTAACTGGAAGAACAAATATCTAAATATCTCGATAAGCCCTAACACATTCCTGCGTGTATACTAATAATAGCAACATCAGCAAAAACAACAATAATAATGAGGATGATGAGGATGATGATATTCATAGCAATAGAAATGATAATAATAATTATAATACATGTATTATTATTATTATTATTATTATTATTATTATTATTATCTATATAATAATACGCTAAGGCCGAATACGTTACGCGGTCATGTGGGTGATTGAAGGGAGAAACGAAGAGCGAGAAAAAAAAAAGATGATAATGAGGAAAAGAAATAGTTATTATGCGATTAAAAGGTTAGTAAGAAATACAATGATTAGCCGAGGATTCATGTTTTGGTAGTGAAGTTAAAATATATAGTAAGAGAGAGAGAGTGAAGGGCATTTATATTACCAATGAGAGAGAGATCAAATGTGAGAAGTGAGGCCTATGCCAGCTGATGCATTACGCTCTCACACGGTTAGGTGGAAGTGGGAGGAAATGAGAAAGAGAAAAACAGAAGAGACAACGACATGAATAGTGGAATTACATGGTTAACAGTTTCGTTGAAGGTAGAAGTAGAGAAAAGAAGAGAGAGAGAGAGAGAGAGAGAGAGAGAGAGAGAAAGAGATAGAGAGAGAGAGATGGGGTAGAGAGAGGGGGTGAAGGGAGAGAGTTTTTACCACATGAACGTTTTAAACATCGTATATTATTGTGATTGAGGAAAATAATATTTTAATATTCAAATTTTTATATTTTTCATCTGTCAATCTATTTATTCATCTATATACTCACATTGGTGAAATACATCGCTGGGTGAACGGTAGAAAGAAGGCTTATTTTAGATATAATAATAAGCTTATAGATACAAAAGATAGGTTTTTCAATAAAAGTGAAATAACTTAGCAAAATAGCCGTGGATGTTCTTTTTCTTAATTTGTAATTCGAATTTTGTATTGTCAGATTAGATAGATACATCGCCAGCAAGACAAGTACATAAAAACAAACAGCTGAACTGAACAGAAAGAAAATGAAAATAATCTTGTTTGGCAAACAGCTTAGACTAAGGAATGTGACCAAAGTGTAATGATGGCGGTAGTGATGGTAGTGGTCATGGAGGTAGTGGTGGAAGTAATGGTGGGGTATTGATGGGATAGCGGTGGGGGTAATGGTGGTGGTGCTGGTGCTGGTACTGGTGGTTGTAACGCTGGTGCTCGTGGTGGTGGAGGTAGCGGTGATCAGTGGACAGTGGAAGGTTTAGTTCCTTTATTGAACTAAATTTATTATGTACTACATATATATTGCATGCTATATTGTGCATAAGTGCAATTATTGATCATTTGATCGCTTGGAAATTGATCGTTGTCTATATAAAATATGGATGACAGACGATGTAAGCTAACAAGAGAAAGAATGAGACGTATAAGCTACGATCTAAAGAGAAACAGAGACGAACTACCAGAATATTACATGGGAGCAGTAATGTATAAGGCAAAATATGAATCAAATGGAATTCAGTGAGTATTTGCAACAGACAAGAGATCGTGTTCAAGATGGAATAGAACCTGAAAATGAGAGAGAACGGGGGAAAAACTGTAAACATATGGCTGAAATATATAACGTGTGACATGAATATTCTCTTCAACAATTGTGAATATTCTCTGTAACAATTGTGAATATTCTCTGTAACAATTGTGAATATTATCTGTAATAATAAGTGAACCCCTGAACGGCTGAAAGAATGTGACAGTCATGTCATTTAATTACAGGCTAATCCAGAAGAACAGAATTTTTTCCTTTACTGAAAATACAATTTCAAACGAATAACTAATTGTTATAGTTGGAAATAAAATTTCAGCCACCTAAAAATTTCCGTTATTAATAGAGAAATTTCGATGGGTACTCATAGTTATTCTAATAGCCATTATTATTATTATTATTATTATTATTATTATTATTATTATTATTATTATTATTATTATTATTATTATTATTATTATTATTATTATTATTATTATTATTATTATTATTATTATTAT
>NC_068995.1:21608509-21610760 GCF_001194135.2 Octopus bimaculoides
TATTATTATTATTATCATCATCATTGTTGTTGTTGTTGTTGCTGTTGTTGTTGTTATTAATGAGTGGCAGAGCAGTACATGCCATCAAAGTGACACTGGGGTAAAATATACGAATCCCAGTATACCCATCATAACTAGCCGTCTGATAAGGTTACACCAGGCACATATACCACAACTGTAAATGCATGACATGATGATCTCATATCAGGATAAACTGTGCATGATTTTGCAGGTAGAGCCCAGTTAAAATTTTCTTCAGGTCGAGTAGCCCATCCTGTTCAAAAGATCCCTCAATAAGGGCTGTTTAATATTGTTGAACGAAACAGCCATTTTTCCAGAGGTGAATAATACAAACTCCAAAGAATTCTTCTCAACACATGGCTATGATGCTCCCCAACTACCTCTGCTGTGATCAAAGATGCACATATTGTCAGCCGCTTAGGGAATGCTCAACTGGTTAACGTGAAACAACTGACAATCAAATCTATTCTGACAATCAAACAACTGACAATCAAAAATATTCTATATTGAACAGAATATTTGCTGTAACCCATCCTTTATACCAAGAAAAAACAATGTACATGATAACACTTCCAGTCAGTTAAGATCAGAAGCGATGAGAGCCACTGTTTGGTACTGCATTAGGTCTTTGTTACTGCATCAGGGCATTGATACTGCTTCAAGACTATTATTATTGTTATCATTATTATTATTATGGCCATGATGCTTCACCACTCCTTCAGCACGTGAACCGAGATGCACATATCGTCAGCCACCAAGGGACAGGCTCAACTGGTTAACGTTAAACAGCTGACAAGAAAATCTGTAGTTTGGAGCAGAATATTTGCTGTAGACTATCTTTTAAACTAAGACAATCAATGAACATGATAGTACTTCCAGTGAGTTAAGATCAGAAACCATGTGAGTCACTAACTGGTATTACATCAGGGTATTTATCCTCATCATCATCATCATCATCATCATCATCATCATCATCATTATTATTATTATTATTATTATTATTATTATTATTATTATTATTATTATCATATGTTTGACTTTTGCTTTCTATTTGTACAAGTTCACTCCAAGTCTCATCCAGAGACCTCAAGAGACAAGTTAGAAGTTCACGTTGGTCTTATACTTGGGGTGCACAAAGGATTGTTCTAGATAATGTTTAAGAAAACAGAAGAAAATTATAAGTTTGTTCTAAAGTTTGAGATTACATAGTACTTTACGTTGGATATGGACAGTTCCATGAGCACTATCTTTAAATTTTTGCTATTTGGGGGTTTCATGGTATCCGAGCTACGTAAGAATCAGCCAATTTTGCTACCATACCTAGGGATTCCATGACAACATGTATTGTTTTAGTGTCGAGGTTCCACATTTTGCTAATTTTTATTTCAAGATCTTTCTACTTGCTCAGTTTTTGGTAGGTCTTGACAGATACATTTATATCGATTGGGACAGTAATATCAATGAAGAGGCATGCTTTTGTCTGAAGAATTTCAAAATAATGTCTGGCCTATTTACATCTTTCAGTCACTTTGAATGGTGAAGTTCCAGAAGAGTGAGATGTGATGATTTTCAAGCACTGGAGGTGGTTTGTGTTCCCACTAGTTTTCATAATGGGGCAGGCCCAGTTTTTTGAAGATTAACAAGTGAATATATTGTGCTGCTCTATCATGCCTTTTGAGATACTCTGTATGCACATGGAGACAACATGATCATTGTTTTCATATTGTTGCTGACATACATGACATGCTGGGCTACTGCCGTTCTTTAATATAATGGCCTCGTAGTTCCTTGTAGGTAGGCATTGATCTTAGGCTACTAAGATAAACCCTTCTGTTTCTGATTTTAAGCCTGAAGACATTAACGACTGATGGGTAAGGGCTTTGTCAACATCTCAACATCGGCATTATCAGCTCTCTTTGTGTATTTGTCATTGAGAGGATTTTCTTGCCATTATTATTATTATGTTGTTTTTTTTTCTTCTTTCTTCAAATTTTCTTCCATTTCTCGCCGAGTGTTTATTATTATTATTACTATTATTATTATTATTATTATTATTATTATTATTATTATTAATATTATTATTATTATTATTATTATTATTATTATTATTATTATTATTATTATTATTATTATTGAGTGAGAGAGCAGTGCATGCCATCAAAGTGACACTGGGGTAAAATATACAAAGCTCAATATACCCATCATGACTTCCTGTCTGATAAGGGTACAC
>NC_068995.1:21611103-21614207 GCF_001194135.2 Octopus bimaculoides
TGGTATTGAGCAGAATATTTGCTGTAGCCCATCTTTTATACCAAGACAAAACAACATACATGATAACACTTCCAATCAATTAAGATCAGAAGCCATGAGAGCCACTCCCTGGTACTGCATCGGGGCATTATTATTATTATTATTATTATTATTATTATTATTATTATTATTATTATTATTATTATTATTATTATTTTATTGTCTTCGCACAGCCTCTAGCGCTGGAGATGCACTACGGTGTCAGCTGTTCACTATGTAACACCCTGTATTTTTCGAGCACCATCCTGAGTATTGGAGCGGTTCCAAACAGTGTTGTTTTCTGCAAGTGGTCCACCCTTATTGCAGCCCCTATTTGTTCCATGTACTTTTCAAGAATTTTACTCACTGTTACGAGGGCTCCGATAATTATCGGTACTACTACCACCTGTCAACGATCACAGGTACTGAACCACCTAAGCTAACCGGTCATATCTATCGAATTTTCTTTCTTTCTTATCGCATACCTTGTTGTCAGCTGCGTATGCTATATGAAGAAGCATCGATTGATTCCCTTCCCATTTAGCACTATGCCTGGTTTCCTATTCTCTATCTCATGGTCGCACTGAATCATAAAATCCCATAGGATCTTTGCATTATTAATTTTGATGATGCCGTCGGGTTTATGTTCCTACCACATTTTTGCTCATTAAATGTTATTTCTATTTTCTGAATGAAACGATGTGTGTCACCTCCGTCACTCCCACAACATGTGTAAATACGATTACCTCACTGACAAAATGCTGGACTACACCCGAGTAAGTAATACTAATTAAAAGTGTAAGACTGTATCCGAGTAAGTATATATTGGGCTATATTCGATTAAATACACATCACGAACACGTAAGTACGTAAACTAATTATTTAAGTATGGACCCAGTTTTAAATGAACACATTTTAATATTTCAAAATAACATTAATTATTATTATTATTATTGTTATTATTATTATTATTATTATTATTATTATTATTATTATTATTATTATTATAGTTGTTGTTGTTGTTGTTATTGTTATTATAATTATTATTATTTTTATTATTATTATTATTATTAGTATTATTATTGTTATTGTTATTGTTCTTCTTCTTCTTCTTCTTCTTCTTCTTCTTCTTCTTCTTCTTATTATTATTATTATTATTATTATTATTATTATTATTATTATTATTATTATTATTATTATTATTATTATATGAAAACTCACGGATTATTTTGCTGGGTATGTTGCAAAGTGTCAGCTGTCCATTCCCAGCAGACTAAGGTGACACTTGTTTGCTGATCATGCTTCAAGAACCTCGCGAAGAGTACCTACAGTTCCAAGCAATGCTGATTTTTGTACCGATCTTTTTCGGCCATGTTGGTAGTTGAGTGCTGATACTTCGACGTGCACCAATTACTATAGTTATCAAGTCTACTTTCTTCATCGACCATAAGCTTCCTATTTCCCTACTTTAAATTGCCATAGTTGTTTAGTTTTTCTTCTTTCACCTTAATCCTGTCACCGGGACATACTGTTTATACAAGTTCTTTCTTTTTTATTCACCACAAAAATGTCCTGTTTACTATGTCGTATTAGGTGTTTGCTCTGGATCATTATAACCCACATAATTTTGCAGTTCTCATTTTCAGTGACTGCTTCTGTGATTTCTGCATACCCCGTCTTTGCTCTTTGTAAGCCGTGATTTCCACAGATCTCCTTATGAATTATTCTTGCCACATTGTCATGGTGTCGTTTGTATTTGCTTTGCGTCTAGTTTAGGCATTCCCTAATTATGTGTCATACCGTTTCACCTCTGTCACCGCAGTTTCTGCATTTGTCGCTATCTTGTCAATTCTGCACTTCATACAATTGGTCTTTAACGCTTGTTCCTGTGCTGCGCATATGAGTTCTTCTGTTTCTATCTTCAGGTCCCTCCTCTTCATCCATAGCCATTGATCCTTTGTATCTGTCTTGGCGATCATATCTCTTGCAACCTGAACAAACATTTTTCGTTCATGCTTTTTCTCTTGTTTGTTTTTGTTGTTCATTTCTTCGTCAATTTTTTCTTTCGTTACGCAATTTTCAGTTTTGATAACACCGACCTTCTTCGTGTGCATCAGTTGTGACTACACAGCATTTTTAATATCCCACCCTAGGGTGTTTTCCTCTGCTTCGACATAATCCTGACAACTGACCATACCTCTGTCAGCCTTTCTTCTGGACAAGTACAGCCTATCGGTGTCACACTTGGGGTAGAAGGCTCTGTGTAGTGTCAACATATTTCTGGTCCTGATATCCATTTTCTTCATTTATTCTCTTTTGTCATTTTATAATTCCCGTTCCATACAGAAATTATACTATTGCCCACTGCTTGGAATTTGAGCGCAGCACCAGTCTTCGGAAATTCTACGTCCTCAGTTGCTCTTTCCTTTCGTTTTCCATTATGTCGTTGCACTCTAATACGCCAAGGTATTTGTATCCTTCCATATTATTATTATTATTATTGTCATTATTATTATTATTATTATTATTATTATTATTATTATTATTATTACTTTTTTCTTCTTCTCTCAATGTGCCGGGTCTCATCAGCATCATCATCATCATCATCATCATCAATATCATCATCATCATCATTATTATTATTACAACTACTCATGGGAGTAGCAATAATAATGAACCACCATATAAATAAATAAGTTATTTTTACATTATCTTTATAAAACCATACAGTTTTACCTTCCAGTTTGTAGGTAACTTGCTGTTCAATGCAGAAAAAAAAAAAAAGCAAGACAAGACAAAACTGAAACGAAGGTAATCATAATGCATTGACTCTGATCATTTAGGTCACTGCGACACCAGTTCCCTTACTCAGTAAACAAACAAAAAAGAAAAAAATCATATTTATTTGATTTGTTACAGAAGATTAACTTCTTACACATCGATTATCTAGTCAGATGTCAAATATATCTCTATGTATAAATATATAGCAGCGTCTGTGTGTGTTTGTGTGCGCGCGCATATATGTTCATGTATATATCTTTGTACGCATGGTTAGAGATATGTTTACACACACACACACACACACA
>NC_068995.1:21614521-21615076 GCF_001194135.2 Octopus bimaculoides
GATTCTCAAGATTATTAATCACAACGATCGTTTCGACCCATCTTGCATCGATCCCTCATAAGAATACAACAGGTTTTGGTGCATTCTTTGGTGCCGATGTGTCTTGTCAGATGACTTTTTAAAAGGTACCTCGCTCGACAAACTCGATTTTGCTCTGTTCCTTTACAATGTATGTTGTTGAACCAAGCAAAACCGAGTTTATTGAGAGAGGATCTTTGAATAAAATGTCACCTGATGCGACACACAGGCGCCGAAGCATGCCCTGCAAACCGTTGTACAGTACCTCCCCCGCGAATGACCGATGCAAAATGAGTTGAATCAATCGTTTTGATCAATAAATACCATCGTGAATTCCATTTTGTGTTTCATTTATATGGTATATGCTCGACGGACAGTGAGGAAATCCTTAGGTAGGTCCATTGACTCTTATATCAAACCTGTGGATAACACCAAATATCTATAGACAGTGTAAGTGCTTCAATAGGCATACTGCCATATGTATCCCCAAGGTATAAATAACTTCTTATATATATATATATATATATATATATATAT
>NC_068995.1:21616499-21621291 GCF_001194135.2 Octopus bimaculoides
ATATATATATATATATATATACGTTTTGCTGATGAAGGAGCAAAACTCCCGAAATATGGCATATATGCCTATTACTCAATTTGTTCGTCCTCGATCTCAATGTCTGTTTACATCCGACGTCTCAGACACGAAACACCGTAACAAAATCTGTGCTGGCTATAATTTGGCTTTAACGTCTAGAGAAAATCTGCACAGATGACCTTAACACGTGATTTAAGTGCACTGTTAACACAGTAATACATGGTAGTGACTTATGAAAACGGTTAATATACTTTGTAGAATATAATGATTGCATAATAAAATGCTGGGTGTCTACAAGTCATTAAAATTAATTTATATATGTATTTTTGTATATATATGTGTGTATATCTACCGCCTACATATATATGTGTATCGCTATCTGCACACATACATACACACAGACTCACACTTTTTAGTGTATGTAAAAGAATCATTGATTTAAGAAGAAAACTGTAGACACTAGCATTTGATCCAGTATTGATTAATAGCAAATAATCGTATATCTACATTTTTTTCTTGCAGCCTGATTATAATCTCTCCCTCTATTATTCTTATGTCTTGTAATATGTGTGCATATATATATATATATATATACATAAACATTGAAGCGCAGGCTGAGACACTAACACACATGCATAATACATACATATACATACACACAATCGCGCGCACACACACATATATCTTTGTGTGCGTGTTTGTATTAATGTATATAGAGATATATAAATGCGTATATGAGGAGTATGTTTGTCTTTTCTACGTGTTCCTCGACTTTGTGTGTGATCTTGTGCCTACGTTCGTACGTCAACGTTTATCAATTTACTTGAATGTTTATAAAATGTAGAGATATTCACGTTCTGTTTTCAAATACCAATGCCAGTTCAACAGCAAAATACTTTCGTGTGGTGGCACGTTACCTTAAATGAAAGAGAGAATTGACTAACAAAGACGGGCTGACGTATGGGGTGTAGAATCTCTCGGATGAAGTGAATATTCCGTTAGATGAAATGAGAGATATAATTTAAAATTAATTGCTGACATTTTACAAGGACGATTGTCATGCTAGATATATCAGCCAAGTTACTTTACATCATATCATAACATCTTCAAAACAGGAAAGACGCATAGTCTTATGTAGCTTTATAATATTAAGAAAAATTGGAATAGTCATAGGTGAATGTCCTAAAATAAAAAATTCTTTTCTTATCAGGCTTGAATTTGAGCTTAATCACAAAAGCGTCAGTTATTACCGAGAGCTCAATTCCTATAATTGCTTTTGAATGGAATATATTCGTTTTTGGTGAATAATATTGAATGAACAATAAACCATGTGTACTGCATGTATTATCAGCGCGTAAAAGAGGAAAATTTTTCATTGAGTGCCATGTAACATCTGTGACTGGACACAATGAATTTGCTATAATGGAATTAATTTGACGAATGAAAACTTTTACATACTGAATGAAGAAACATACTACATAATTCCGATGTTAATATTTATTGAAAATATGCTAGTGGGATCAACAAGTCTGAGTTTCTCTGAAATATCTTTTCCACTCACATTGTTTCTTCAAACACAAGCCTTTTCATTTAATCATTTTATCACAGCAACACGGGTAGCACCCCTGAAGCCATTCCAGGTTTTGATGACCTTTGAATCGGAAGTTATCAGACCCAAAATATGATCTGAATGCATGCAAATTTGTAGACAGAAATATAACCTCTGCATTAATCTAACAGACGTACAAACTGGCCGTCAATGACATCAATAACATCAGCATGCGCAAATCCCCAAACTTCATAGCTATTACTCCAACGTTATCGTCCAACGAATACGAAATAAAATTAAATAGGAACCAATTAGTGTAAGTTCAACTGACATCGCTTAGAAAGTTCAACACTATATTAGCTTCATCCAGTGAATACAAATTCTTTTCATGAATAAACTAATACCGAGAGTTTACTATACGCAAGGGCTATATTTCTTACCATGGTAAGAATGACTTTTAACATTGGTTCCTTGCCGTACGACTTAGGGAGGAATGTGTTATCGATTTCTTCGATTAATTAACGGGTAATTAATGTGTCACTCCTGCAATGATGAAATTCGGCGTTGACGCGTATGCAATGTGAAACAAAACAGAGAATCAGTAAAAAATTTCCTACCTATATATAAAGCTAGAAATTCAGGAAGCAGAATGAGTTTATTATATTGATCTATGTAATTAATTAGTAATTTATTTCATCACTCTGAAATAACGGAACGCAAAGTTGAACTCGTTGGGATAGAAATTCAGAGTATCGCAAAGTATTTTGTGCAACGCTCTAACAATTTTACCAATTCAATGCCAGACATTTTATTTAGCACTCCAGTGAGCACACTATGAAATGACTGAAGTACGGCAAACCGAGAACACCATAAATAACACTATTAACAAGGATATCTGTAATAATTAAAAAGTTACAGAGAATGCAAGGAGAGGGCTACAGTAAATTCAAGCTCCAACTTTTTAAGTTACACACATCGGAATGAAAGAAAAAAATCTAGTCTGACATTGGTACGATTTGTAATTGTTATGTCTCAACGCTACTGCTATCTAGCACCTTCAGATGATCTCTACTCAACTGCTACACAACTGCTACTCGACTGCTCCTCAACACACCTACCACGGCCAGACTACCTCTATTTATATGTCTTGGGAGATCCTACTTCTTCGCCTGGAGGCGTCGACACAACAGTAATTTAATTGTATCGCAATGCTCAATACTAAATGCCAGAGGAAACTGATGCCGCTACATTTATTGACTTCCAGCTACACCCGATTTATATCAAAATGATAATTGCTTATTTATCATAAGGTTGTGGAATAGGAAGACATTAACAAAAGTAAGTTACAAAATGTGAATGTTCACAGTAAAACCGTATGAAAGTAAAATTGAAAATGAAAGTATGCACATTATAAAAAATGTATAAAGTAGGGTAGGATTGTTGTTTAGTGTCAATGACATGACTCAAGATACTAAACAATGATGTTTACCAAGGAGAGGTGCTTTCTTCCAAATGAAAATTTCTGGCTTACGGATTCATGTAAGTTTGAGCGTTCGGCGCGAGTCGAAACTCTCACTCTTACTTCGGTAAATTTAGTAGCAACGTGCGCGTGTTATATCATCTTCATTTCCGCTCCCTAAAAAGAAGTCGAAATGTCTTAATGGGCTTTGCTTAAAGCTGAATATTTGTCTTTCATCTTTCAGTTTGTGTCCAGAACAGCACAAATTTGACCATAGCAATCAGATGGAAGAGACACTGCCTGTCATATAAGATGGGAGTAGAGTTGATCTACAGAATGAAATCGTGGTTTCAAAAACAGCATAAGTAAGAGATACTTAGTTAATGAATGATACTTAGTTAATGCAGAACGAATTTCTTCATCTACACACATCTTGGAATCTCTTTGATGGCGCTTGCGCAGATATATGCAGTTCGTGTCGAATCAGCGATGCACGCTCTAGCACTGCTGATTGTTCTAATCTCTGATTGGAATACAGGAAAGCACCAACGCTATATAAAGAGCATGCCAAGCCTGGTATGTGCCTGTGAATACTGACAAATTCCAGACGAGAGGCTCTTTTGTTGGTCTTCCTATGACCGAATTCCATCTCCTCATCAGAGAGAAAAGTAGTTGGAAAATGAGCTCCAGATAGAAGGACTACGCTTACACGCCATTCAGGATTATCTGAAAGAGAAGAGACTAGTGCGTAGTGAATGTCTGAATGAAGCTAGTATGAGTTCAGCCAGCTGCAAGGAATAGCGGATAATAAAGTACCATGACAAAAAGTTGAAATCATGAGAGTTTTCTGCAGCAGAAGAAATCATTTTGACTTCTTTCTCATTGAACCACATAAATTTCAACATTCAATTCTGCCTTTTTATATCGACGTGTCACATGGCAACCAACACGCCTTCCAATCAACTCTCACCTCGTTCTTTCCTCGGCCTGCAGTGGAATGAGGTTATCAACTATTTTTTTTAGTCTTTATTGTCCTTTTTCAATTCTTCCAATCTCTGAATTTGTCAACATGCTGTATTGAATTTGAAACCTTCCTCTTTATCTCAAAATCTACTTCCTGGAAAGTCATTGATCTAAAAAGAGCTGAAATTGTCTTCACGAAATAATGAGTTTCGAGATCTTCGTAATTTAAGTTTCTCCACTTCTTTTTGGGCGGAGGGGACTACACTTTTTCAGTGTCTCTGTCTGCCAAAAGTATTCTTTTTTATTCTGTACAACATAATTTTTCTTCAGTTTGAGTACCAAATTCCGTTCAAAATTTCTCCGAATAAGGGTTGTGTGAGGATATTAAACAAAACACCCATGTTCTTAGGGGTGAATTATTCAAACCTTGAACAATCCTTCTGAATACACAGCTATGACGCTCTTCCATTACACTTGCTCGTGAACAGCGATGCACGTATAGTCAGCTTCAAATGGTTATGATCAAGTAGTATTTAACCGATTATTTGCTGTATTCTATCTTTTACACAAAGGCAAAACATGATAGCATTTCCAATAAGAAACCAGAAGATCCAAATCACAAGTCATAAAATTTATTTTTGACATCATGATAAGCAGCAACAACAGCGGGAGCAGTGGCGGCAGCATCAAGGGTAGCAGCAGCAGCAGCAGCAGCAGCAGTAGCAGTAGTAGTAGTAGTAGTAGTAGTAGTATCTTTACACAATTTCACAACTATTTTCCTGCTTGACATAAATTTGTAA
>NC_068995.1:21621736-21623414 GCF_001194135.2 Octopus bimaculoides
TATATATATATATATATATATATATATATATATATATATATATGAATACGCTCAATGCATCGATGTAATTAACTTAACTGTGAACAGGGATACATTTATCGACTAAGATAGGTTTGAAATATATTCATTTCCATTAGGTAGATCATTTCAGTCTATTTTGTGCTAACACTTTTGTTCGTTTTTCAAAGGGTATTCTCTAATACTCACGCACGAATTCCTTGAATAAAACTTAGTGGATCTCTGGTAGCAATCCAGGAACTCTATGGTGATGCGTTTTCCATTTTTTTTATTTAGTTCAATTATGCTAGTTGCTCTATTATTATTCTCGATTCACTTTCCTCCTCTTTCACTATTCTTCGAAGCTAATACGCTTGAATGCTGCAATTCCACATACTGAAGAATGTGGTTTTTATAGGTATGATCAAACACTGATGTGTAGCACTGGTTTCACAATCACAAGCAATTGACTATAATTTTTACCACAGTTCATGGATATCTTTTGCATTCTCTTAAACTCTTGTTCAGGGAGCAGTTTTCAATATCCGTGTATTTGGAATTTGATCTCTATTTACTAAAAGCCCTTTGCAAATTGTCTCGAGAAAGACTTAAGAATTTCGAATACATTTGTTCAAATGTGACCCCTACCTATGATCACTATGACCTTTAACTTCAGGCGTTTGATTCACTTCATACCTTTCCTTCAAACAACCCAAATGTTAATAGGATGCTTTTAAATGATATCCGCTAAATTGTTCAAACACAATCTCGAGTAGGTGATGCAAGCCTTGCAGTAGCGATATTATAATGGTCGCCATCAAATAAAATCTTTTTTAGCCAGGGATGTTATAAAAATCATAATTTCCATCTTTAATAAGAAGCAGATCATTTAAAGACTTCCCGATAGCCGTTCTTATGTTAATCGAGCGGCATAAACATGATACATCGAGCAAGACCGATGACGAAATACCCGAATAGAAATAATTCAATAAACTGAGGAAAACATAGCAAAGTAAATCTCACCGTAACAGATAAATCAGAACGATGGTTGTAGCAAAATAAAAGCCAAAAGATACCTTTGATAGGCTTCTTTGATCCCCTGCCTGCATCGTTGGACTGTGGATATAGAATTTTCCTTTCAAAATTCATTACATCACTGACAAATCTGAAATAGCATAACGTATAGAATAAGTTCCGTGTACTATCCAATTATGATGAAACGAAATATTACATAATGAATAAGTTTTGCCTTGCAAGAGTTCAGTTATGTAAGCTGTACAGGCACTCTAAATATACAGACTTTTCCTTTTACAATTTCCTTCCAACTCACATAGATGACGATACATACGTGCTCTTACACGGATGTACTTGTGTACTGAATATTATTTCCTTGTATTAATAAATAAAAATACCCAAACATACAAAAGGAAGGAAATTCGGCTGCATATACTTTGAAGGGAGATGTAGAAATGTAATTAAGAGCACAGGCTCAAAAACATACATGTATACATACATATACACACACACACACACACTCACACACACACCCACACACACAGACACACACACACACACACACACACACACACATATATATATACACATATACCTATACATATATATATATATATATATATATACCTATACACACACACACACACACACATATATATATATATAT
>NC_068995.1:21623442-21624443 GCF_001194135.2 Octopus bimaculoides
TATATATGTATGTATATATATGAATGTATGTATAAATAAGTGACAGTATACAGATAGAAATGCTTTACGTTACACAAAAATATCTACATGTGACTGAAGTAGAAAGAGAAAGAAACATTTGTTTCTTTACATAGCAATGTCTTCTCACTTTCTCTTTATCAATCTAAGATTCAGAAACCCTATCCTATCTACGCTGCTTTCCTTCATTCCACTAAGATTCTGTCTGTTCATCTCTTTCCTACTTCAGAGAAATAGTAAGGCATTTGGAACAGAGAAACGAAAAGAGACTAAGCACAAGCAACGGAGGGTGCTGCTGGTGATGGTGAGGAAGAACGGCAAACATAGAGAAAGGCCAAAGAAAGGCGAATAAAAGAGTGAAGGAGCAGAAAGTGAGGTAAAGCTTGTATACTCACAAGAGAGGTAGTTACAGAGAAGCGGAGATTTAATTTTATATGTGTTCTTATTTTTACAGGACTGCCTGTATATGTATAATACAAAAACAAAATAAAACAACCTCATGCGTATATACGTGTGGATGCGCGGTGCGTGTGTTAGTGCGTGTGCCCGTGTATTTGTGAGTGTTTGTCAGTGTGTATGTATGCGTGTGTATATGTGTGTGTGTCTGCATGCAGACACACATCACATGCACATGCACGAACAACAGAGACACAAAAGCATAAATTTGTAAGTTACGTAAGCATGTCTGGTGATGCATTTATATGTCGATTCGATCAATACAAATGTGCAGCCTACACCCACGTAAGTTTCCTCTCTCGATATAGATCAACACACATTAAAGTAAAATAGAGCAAATATGGGTAGAATGGCAGTTAGAATGAAGAATCCCATTACATGGAAGCGCTTGAGTATCCGAAATATCGATAACTCATTCGCTCACAAACGCACACTTGAACAGCAGTATACATATACGTGTATATATTACGTTTGCGTTACTCTGTGTGTTTGTATGCATTTGTGTACGATTATATATATATATATAT
>NC_068995.1:21625116-21626015 GCF_001194135.2 Octopus bimaculoides
ATAAAGAAACCTATCTATCTATCTATCTATCTATCTATTTATCTATCTATCTTTCTGTATGTCTGCCTGTCTGTCTGCCTGTCTGTCTGTCTAGCTAGCTACTACTAGCTTGCTTTCGCTTTATTTCTGAAACACACAAGCAAATCGACTGAGTTATGGAAAGATTTAAGTTCTATCAAATTTAAGATGATCAAGAGACCACGTACTTTACGTTGCATCAGCTTACACATATACTCGGAATTTTAACCCTACTATACAGAGATGTTTGTGTCTCTGTGATCACGTGTGTGTGTACGTGTATGTGCGCTGGTAATAGTAATAGCGAGATAATGTTTGACTGACGAATTGTCATAAAATTAAAACATAGACAGCTTCGGTTATAATATTTTACCCTATGAATAATATTTATCATTATTTCTTATACATAATTACTTCCTAGTTGTTTCTTCTGCCCTTGTCAACAAGATTTACTGTTTAAGATTAAAAAAAAATGCGTCAGTACTTACGTAATTTTGATTAATCCGCATGCAGGCGCAGTCTGGACTGAGTAGAAAGAAGTTTGCTTTGCGACAACATGGTTCCGTGTTCATCCACACAACATAGAATTTCGGTCATGTGACTCCTGGTATCGCCAAGAGGCCTACCAAAACCTTATGATTGCATTTGGCAGTCGGAAACTGAAAGAAGCTGGTCGTAAATAAATATATATTTATAAAGCATATATGCATTCATAAATACACGTGTGCGTGTGCATGCGTACTTACATATACATACATATACATATATATACACACATATACATGCTTCTCCATCTGTGTCTGTGTTTGTGATTGTTCCCACCACTGCTTGTCTACCGGTGTTGTTTTATTTAAGGCCATGTAATCTGGCGGTTCGTCAAA
>NC_068995.1:21626115-21627686 GCF_001194135.2 Octopus bimaculoides
TATATATATATATTTATAGATTATGTACACATATGTCTATATATGCAAACATACGTAATACATATATATCATGGATCAAGGATTAAAAAGAATGATAGCTTGAAACAGTAAATATAAAAAGCAACATTCAGGGACAATAGTGGTTTGTTAAGACAGAAGGTTGAGGATTTAAAGTTTCGAACCTTGCTCTTCTTTAGAAATAGAGAAAAGTCCAAAGGAAAGGAAGACGGAGGTAGAAAATCACCAACGATACACATGAGGTTACATTTTGAAATGACCGGAAGGGAATGGGTGAAAAAAAGTTCTTTCTAAGACAGGAGAGAGCAAGAGAAGAATGTGTGCGTATGTGCGTGCGCACGGGTCTGCGTGTGTGTGTAATAATAGCACGTGTATGCACGTATGTGTGTGTGTGTGACCAAATGTGTTTCTTTTTTTTTTAATATTTAATTATTCTTGCAATACCAGTTTCTTTTCGTCAAAGTATTGTTTCTTCAGCTGCTTCAGCTGCCTCAGAGGATAACTTTCTAGGTTCAATCCCATGGCCATTCGTGACCGTAGGATGTTTTTACTCTATACATGTAGAAGCAAACATGCCTATCCGCGCAGGTGTTTCGCATCGAACACTCGCTATATGTATTATCTTATTTGTATGTGTCTGATATGGAGGAGCAAATTAAGTATTTAGAAACTGGGACTGATCATTGCAATAGAAGAAAGCTTAAAAGTCTTGATTGAGTGTGTGTATAAGTGTGTGCGCACGCATGCGTATGTATGTATACATGTTTGTATTTTGCTTTGCGATCACTAAGATTTTGGACTTAATATATAGTTGCCATGAAACATAAAATCAACAGCATTTCATGAAGAATGTTTCACGAACACACTGAAAATACCGAGCAAGGAGACACATACGTAATTTTCCGGCTTCATTACTTCTGCATGGAAGGAACACTTGTTTCCAGTTCCATTGAACGTGGCATATTTATTGCTTTACGTACTTTGCATAGTACTTACTACAGAAAAGAGTCAAGTTGATGTATGGCGGTGTTGGGAAGAGAAGTTTTACGTATGGTTTTGTGTAAGGTTTACTTTTCGTTTTGTGAGAGGAGTTAGATTTACGGCTGTATAAGACAAGATAGATCTAGAATCAGCTTGAATGGATATACTTTTTAATGCAGTGCCTGATAGGATGGATTTAGTGCAAGATTAGTAAGATTATTTATGCAAGTGTGGTCGTAAGATTTCCTTGCTTTCATGATTGTTCTTTAAAAAAAAAATGTTAAGAATAGCACAGCAAGAGATGAATTGCTATCATTTGATTTTTCGGTTTATGTTCCTATTTCTAATGGAAGCCAATTTATGTGACATACGCTTCACGGTTGTTAAATTTATATATATATATATATATTCTTGTTTTTGTTTCGAAGTTCATGATCATTATTTTGAAGGTAGAGAGTGGTTTATCAAACGGAAATACCAAAGAACTGGATTTCTCGAAACTAGTTTCATCTCAGAAATGTTATCTAGATCTATTGAAAGGAACAAAACACACAGTATATTAATATACCTAA
>NC_068995.1:21627897-21629718 GCF_001194135.2 Octopus bimaculoides
AGATCGACCCCAATAGGCAACTGGTACTTAATTTATCAACCACGAAAGGATGAAAGGTAAAGTCAGCCTCGGCGTAATTTGAACTCAGAACGTAAAGACAGACGAAATACCTATTTCTTTACTGCCCACAAGGGGCTACACACAGAGGGGACACACAAGGGCAGACAAACGGATTAAGTCGATTATATCGACCCCAGTGCGTAACTGGTACTTAATTTATCGACCCCGAAAGGATGAAAGGCAAAGTCGACCACGGCGGAATTTGAACTCAGAACGCAGTGGCAGACGAAATACCGCCAAGCATTTCGTCAGACGTGCTAAAGTTTCTTCCAGCTCACCGCTTTGTGACAATGAATATTTTTAAAAGAATTTGTGACCGAAAACCTAGCACCGCTGATATTATGGGGAACAATATTCACGTTTTATTTTTTTTTAATTTGACACTCAAGACGGCTTTGTAAGAATCGTTAATTTACAGGAAACGTTTGTAAATTCCTATTTTCTAATTTCTACACTAAATCATCAATAACAATGTTGCTGATGCTTACATGTGGTACGAATTGTAATAATAAATACTTAAATATCTATTGTGTTAGATACTCGGAATGAAATTTTTGACCACCATTAAAAGGAGCTTTCTATATAAAATTGTAGAATATTAACTGATTGTCCTATATATTCCCTATACTCTATTATGTCAAGTCTACACTTATCACAGTAGCAAAAGCTATAGAGAAAATCAAATACCTAAACGGAAACAAAACAATGTAATATAAGAGAGGATGTCTCATAGTTTCCACACCTTTTTGAATTATCGTCTTGTTTGCATTGTCACTTTATAGTTGCACTCTTTCAATATTTCATACTATCAACATGAAAACCTTCTAAACAAGGGAAGTAACTTAATTTACATAACAATACATTCAGACATAACATCATTTATTTTCTCCCTATTTCAGCATGGCATCTATAGTATGATTCGTTCTAGTCGTGCTTGACAGCATTGCAAATGTAGTAAAAGTTGTAATGGATACATACATCTAAGAAATACAGAAACAAAAACAAAAAAAAAGGAAAAAGAGAATGACATGCTGATAAATTCAGCTAGTACTTTAAGGCTTTGGAATCTATTATCCATATGGGCTTAGAAAGGAGTAGTTAGGTGCATATGTCTCACAATAAAAATTATAAAACATATTCAGGGGTATAATCACAATGAGAAATGTTGTACAGAGACACACGCATGCAGACATATGTAGAAATATAAGTATAGACATACAGACACACACGCACATAAACACTCACACACAGAGACACGTTCACAACTACCTTCACTATAAAGGAAATAGAGTAATGTAAATTCTCTAAGTAGCTTTCCCATGAAAACCTATTTCCGCAGGATTCTCACACGTAAACTCAAGACGAAGCAATGAACCACATAACCAAGGAGAGTACAAAACGGGAGGTACATTTACATCAATATCCATAAATGCATAAATATGTGCACGGGCGCGAACTCACTGCTCAACATTTGCATAGAAACAGTAACGCAATTACGTAGAAATATATGTGTGCGCATGTATGTGTATCAGAGCGTGTATGTGCGCGTGTATATGCATGTAGAGATATGTATGCATGTGTACAATATATTTACATATGTACAATATGGATGTATGTATGTGTGTGTATGTATATGTATATATACACATATACACATTCACACATACGTATGTATGAATCTCTCTTTCTCTCTCTCTCTCTCTCTCTCTCTCTCTCTCTCTCTCTCTATATATATATATATATATATATATATATATATAT
>NC_068995.1:21630328-21631604 GCF_001194135.2 Octopus bimaculoides
ATATATATGAATTATATGAATTCCTCCGAAATAACAAAGACTCGATTCATGTTAAAATCAAACACCACATGACACCATAGGGAATTTTTGCGAAATATCATACCGTCTTCAGTCAGACAATATTGTGCTGCTGAAAACTTTGTCTTCGATCACTCTTCCACTACATCCTATGCAATATTAATCATCTCAACATGACAGAGGAATACGGAAATTTTGTCAGGAAGAATTTCAGTCTGTGATAAAGCACGAGCGGAGAAACTAAATAGTAGGTCACTCAAACCAGAATAGAAACCGAAAGTATAGAAGCTTTGTCAGAGAAGCGTAGACAGAGAAAAATATGCAACACGTTCCTCCAGGCATTCTTAAAAACGAACATGAATCTGACCCAGGTCAAAGTGAAATTATACGAAAGTTAACCTTTGATAAATAATGCTGAGATTGTTTCTAAAAATGTTGAGATTGTGTCTACTAAAACGCTGGCGGAGGGACTAAACGTTTTCAAGGACACCAGTGCTCGTTACTACTTATTTTATCGACCTAGGTATGTTGAAATGCAAAGTTGACCTCGGTGGAATTTGAACTCAGAAGGCAAGGTTGTGATAAATGTCGCTAAATACTTGATCCGGCGCTGTAATTATTGTGGCAGCTCGCCGCATTTATTTTCGCAAATAACAAAAATATATATTATTGAGAGAAACAGATTTTATGGCATCGGACTCATTTAAAGCAGTGAATTATTTTCAAAATAGAAATAATCTCTGCTCGCATTAACTTACATACATAGAGTTTTCTACGTTTCATTAGTAAAATATTTCTTTGATATCTATTCCTCACAAGTTAATTCTTTAGCCAACTAAGTGTATATGCGCGTATTTCTTGCTCTTTATAGTGCCTTTATAGGAATAATATTAGCAAAATCTTTCTAAAAAGTATCATTAAAACGAATTAGGCAAGAAAAAAGATAAACATAATATTCAATATAGAGACATTGGTTTCCGTTTGCTCTGTAACAATGAACTTAATTAATTTATAACAGTACGGCCGACAATAAATGAAAGAAATATCATAACAAATTGAGTGCAGAAAGATCACTGTGAATAGAATTTGCGTGTTAAGTTTGCTTCCCAACCACATGGTTCCAGGTTCAGTCTCACTGCGTGAAACCTTGAAGTAGTGTCTTCTACTGTAATCTCGGCTCGACAAAAGCCATGTTAGTGGTAACAGGTGGTAACAGAAAGACGCCCATCGTGTATATATATATATATATATATATATA
>NC_068995.1:21631823-21634357 GCF_001194135.2 Octopus bimaculoides
ATATATATATATATATATATATATATATATACATATATACATGTGTGCGTGTCTGTTTGTCTGTATCACCAGCACTTGATAACAGGGGTTAGCGTATGTACGTTCCCGTAACTTAGCGGTTCAGCTAGAGTGTTCGAGAGTATAAGTACAAGGATTAGCAAAAAAGTAAGCACTGGTGTCGATTCAATCGACTAAAAATTCTTAGGTGTGGAGCTCCAGCATGGCCGTGGTCTGATGACTGAAACAAGTAAAAGATTAACGATAAAGTTACTTCACTATCGAAATTGAAATTTTACTTACACTAACAGCTTATTTTAAGTGCAACGCCTGTTGAGAATTAAGATGAACTCACAGTTCTTTTTAAAATTCGACTTCAGGCGAAAAAACGATAAACATTTAAATTCTAAATCTAGGAATTCTGTCACACACATTGTCTATTATGCATTAAAATGTTTGTCTTATACATTCAACAGTTCCGGCGAGATCTCTGTCGTTCCATCAGAAAACTGGCTGCCACATAAAGAATAATCCGAGCATCGATGTATCGTGTACTGAAGGAGGATCTCAGGATTCTCCCCTACAAGATGGTCTGCAGTCATGAGCTCACGCAAAGTTAAAAATCCATGAGAGTTTATATAATGAATATTTATTCTATCCTGCATTAGATTACTGAAGGCATGCTGCCCAACATGGTATTTACTGGTGAAAACAATTTGACATCGAACACAGTAAACCAATAGAATGACCGACTTCGAAGTGTAACTGGCTCCGTCGTTGATAGACTCGTGAATCTACGTGAAAATCCACAGTGAGTCATGTTTTGGGCAGCTGTGACGGCCAGTGGAAGGTCTCCCCTTGTGTTTGTACCCTCGGGATGTTAAAATTAACACCCACCGATACACTCGTGACATTCCGGAAGTTGAACTGCCTCCATGAACGAATGATTACTTTCAAGGCGCACCTTGGAGCCTCCAATAGGAAACGGCAACATTCCACAGCTCGAGACAGACACAACAATGGATTCAGAAAAAAACATTGCGTCGTTCATAGGAAAGCATGTATGACCTTCATCTCAACCCGCTGTATGTTTCTGTTCGGTACATTTTGGAGACGAGGGTCTCGAGCATTCCTCATGCTTCTTTCGGTGCACTTAGGGCAAAACTGTGCCAGGAACGGGCTTTGATTCCCCTAGAACAAATGCGTGTCGCGTGTGAAGCATTCGCACGTAAACTTAAGGCTGTGATTCGAAACAGAAGAGTTCATATCGGATAAATATTTTAGTGTCATAATTGTGTTTCCTTTACCATTGCATTGCAACGCTCGAGTCCGAAATATAATAATATCTTGCTTTGGCAAATTTGAAATGTTGGTTGACTTAATTTCAGGACACCCTGTATCTGTTTAATATTCGTAGTTATATCTATGTATGTATCTATCTATCTTTCACTATCACTCTCTCTCCCTCACTCAATATATGAATATTGAAAAGTATTAGTTCTATGACAGAATTACGAAAATATTAATTAAATAGACGTTGAGTGAAAATATGAAGAAATCCCTTTTAATTAATATAAACTAAAAGAGAACTGCATTTTACAATGATTGATATACAAAATTTTTGAATAACACTGAAATGCAAATCAAACAAACACATCCATACATACAAACGCACACACAAGCACACACACACACACACACACACACACACATACACACACACACACACACAAGCCCACACACAACGGACACACATAAGTATATGTAAAATTGTGGATACCACATATTTACTCATACACATGCACCCATATGTGTGTATGTGTGTGTGTATGTATACATATATGCTTGTATATATGTATACATGTATACATGTATATGTTAGTGTTTGGGTGCGTGTGTGTGCATATTCAAAAGTTAGTTGCAAACTGTTGCAGCTTCACAATTCAACATTTTGGTGTTAGCTGTTGATTGTCTTGCATAATACATAACAAGTTCTTACATTTCTTAGAATGTTATTGAGATGGAGTAGGTGAAAAAGAAACAAAAACTTCATATTCAATAAAAAGACATTCCTTTTGTTATTTAATAATGAGTTATAATAAATTTATAATGGATTAAAACGTATACAATTATTATTAAATCCATTAAGCAAGTAATGTCTTCAACAATATTTTTTTCTTCAGTCTTCACTGACATTTGGATCAGCGAGGCAGACATATGTAGTTTCTGCTTTGAAATGTTCGGAATAATTTAATTCACATGACAAGATATAGATGTCTGTAAAATATAAAAGGACGAGTAGTTGCGGCACCATAATGAAACTATTGTATATCTGGAGAATTTCTTCTCTAAAGAGATTTGCGAAAGATTACAGTCAGTCACAGTAGCTGTATAGAGCACGTTTTACTTAGTTAAATATAGTTTCTATGACTATATCTAATATTATTATGCTTGTGACGTTAATCGCAGACGCATACAAAGCACACATATATGCGTGTTTACATATATACATATATATATATATATATATATATATA
>NC_068995.1:21634472-21637999 GCF_001194135.2 Octopus bimaculoides
ATATACATGCATGCGCGTGTGTGTATAAGTATATATATATATATATATGCAAGAGGTGTGCTGAAAAGTCGCTGGCTGTGGGTAAGAGAAAATACAGGAGGATCAGTTAATTGTTGCTTTTTATTTAACATATTTCCCTCTCAGATGCACACAGTTATTGCACCGATCTATCAGCTTTTCTAAGCACTGTGAAAGAACTCGGAGATTTGAGCTCCAGCCTGGCCTTTCGCGTTACCGTTAAAGCCAGATACTTTTCAACACCCAACTCGTATATGTATTAAGTTCATACTTGTATTTGTTTTGTCATTGTAAAAAGAATTTTACATTCATCTGAATGGTTAGTCTATATTTTTGTAAGGTACAATTACAGTCTTCAAATTTCAAATTCCAAGGCCGCATTCTAATGACACACACACACACTCACACACACAGATGCATACTAACTTACAAGTTCAAATACACATAGGTATATACATACAATATATACATGCGTACTTCATTCATGTGTGTGTCTGTATGTGTGCTCGGGAGACAATGGAGTTGCGCATAAAATAATCCAGTCTGGTTTTTGCATTTCATGTCATTTACATCACCTAATGTGGACAAACTCACAGTATCCTGCCCAAATACTCTCACTGGCAGGTGCCGCAAATGTAACGAGGACTTTGCCTGGCCGGTTGTAATGTCGTAGTTTCTTGTTGTCGTCTTTTCTTGTCTTTCCATTTCTCCTCTTTCATTCTGTCAATCTTTTGTGTGTTCCCTCTTCTATGTTGCGTTGTCAATCACCACGATTGCTAGCAACTGCTTCCCAGTTGCTAATATTGATGTCTCAGCCCTTCATGTCCCTTCTGCAACTTCCTTTCAACCAACCTAGTGCCCCTAGCAAGCTCTCCGTAGAGTATGTCCTTGAGGATTCTGCCGTTTTCCATTCGACTAACATGTTCAAGCCATCTGATACGTCTTTGTGTGAGATGTGCAAACATGCTTCGTATTCCTGCTTTCTTAAGGACATCTTTGTTGGGGACACGATCCTGCCATTTAATGCCAAGGATTTTCCGGGGACGCAGCGCAGGTGAAAGATATTTAGGTGACGCTTTTTGGCGTGTGTATTGCCTCCATATCTCACTGCCATAGACTAGGCTACTAAGTACACTTGCCTGATAAATCTTCATTTTTGTGGTCTTGGTCAGCTTGCTATTGTCCCATGCTCGTTTGGAGAGTTGGGCCATCACAGCAGCTGCCTTGCCAATGAGTATATTGAGCTCGGCATCAAGGGATATTTATTTTCATTTTCGAACAGGAATCCTCACTCAGGGTAGTCTTGGAATAAGTGAAGATGTCAGGCATTATAATTAACTTGATGAATGAAATGGCCAGAAAACTTCTGCGGACATTTTTTTTGTGTTTGTAGTCACTGGAAATGTTTTCCTGCTGTAGACGCATTAGTTTACGTTGTTGTCATAATTCTTTTCTGAGAGGAAATGTGCTACTGCTGCTGTTGTTAGACCTTGTTTAAGGCATTCGATTGATGACGCATCGCATCCATTACAAACTTTGTAAGAATTGACTTCACTATCCAATGTGTTTGTCCCCTACGTAAGACTGAAATATAGTATGAGTTGAGTGAGATTCTTGAGTAATCTACAACAGATGATATCATTTTGTACAAACACTTATTAGTTAAAACGCCAAATATATGTGCTTGTTTCTAAGAATGTATGTATGTATGTTTGTATGTATGGTAAAACTAATATGTCTTATAAATTATTAACTACAATCAATTGCACGTTCCAAGTTGACGTATCTTTTACTGTTCAAATTATTTAGCTACGTTAGTCCAATTCTCGCCGAAAGCGGCTCTATTTTAATTCTACCAGTATCGATTACATTTTCAAAAGTTTGATAGTCAATTTAAATTACTTCATTTCATTTAACTGTTTCGTCTGATGTTTCTGTAAAAATCATTTCTATGAACGTATTTATCATCCCTAAGTAACCAATACATTCATAACAAGGGCATGTTTTTTCCCCTTCATACTTCTTCAAACGGGTCGCTTAATAAGATAGTTACCAACCTATTCTTCTCTTACTGTAGCGAAGTATATTGATACCACAACAATAACAGTATAATGCTCGCCCGAGAAACACTACTTTTTACCTAAATCAGCATTGTTTAACTACTTAAATCTTGATATATAAACAAAAGAAATGTCCTTATTGAACCTAAATTCGAAACGTAAATAGTATCAGTTGTTCCCTGCTTATAGAATGCCAGTTCTTTGTTTTATGCTCGTAATATAACGTAATAGGAAATGATTTGTACATGCTGATGGTGTTTCAATGTACCGAGTGAGTTTATATTGTGAATTTGCAGCATAGAAACATTTGCTGTATATACTACCTATATCATCTAAGTCATTCGCAATCACATTTAACGAATGCTACTTATAGTTGAGGAAATCACCGTCCCGCTAGCGAAGATATCTTAGGGAAAGTGCATTTGCCAGAAAGTTTGCTATTCACCAAATGAGATGGCGCAATTTTGTTCTTAAACAAACGAAATAAGCTTATCATCTTGAAAACACTCTATAATGCTGTATACACACTATTATTATCATTTATATTTACGTATTAGAATATGTTGAATTTGAGCTTACACAGAAACGACATTATAATTCTCCGCGTGTTTCCAAGGTTTTGACTAAATCATAAAAGAAAGGACATGGAATACATATCTCCACTGTAGATCCTTGTATACCTTTGCAAATATCACGATCATATAAAAATAACACTCTGATTTGCAAGTATACAAGAATAGCAATTTATCGTGATAAAGCAAGGTGATCTAATACATAGAATTTTGGCTCCAGTGAAAAACAACGGTTGCAGTGTGTTTTAGTAATGCACAGTAGAAATTCAGAAACAAAGGACACAATTTCCTTGCCATAATCTCATCGTTATATAATATTACTAAACATAGAACCTAATTATATCTACGCTTCTATATGACATTATAGGCAGCAACACCTCCGCCGAATGGAATGCTTAGAAAAGAAAATGGATTATCATCTTTATTGAATGAATGAAATTCAACATAAGCAAAATATTTATCGCTGTAATGTTTTACGTTCCGTAATTATTTTGAATGTATTCGCAATAATAACACATCTTCTACGCCAGAGACATCTATATTTCAAATTTCCATCCTACTTGAGCTTAAACATCATGAGTTATTTTCTCTTATGATTATCCCCGTCATTAACCTAGTCGTTGAAATTTACATAAATAGCGACTGAACATTACGCATTGCAAGTATATGCACATATTTATAATTATATATCTAATATGCGTTAGAGGAGTATGAAAGCGTATATTAACATCAACGCACACATACAAATATGTCATGTAAATGTACTTACGTACATACATATGGATATATATGACATGAATTATATCTATGTGTATGTTTGTTTATATATGCATCTCCGTGTTTATTTATCTATTAATCTCACCATATATATATATAT
>NC_068995.1:21638297-21640078 GCF_001194135.2 Octopus bimaculoides
TATATATGTGTGTGCGTGTGTGTGTGTGTATGTGTGTGTCTCTATAAGTATAGAGATAGGTAGGTAGGTAGGTAGATAGATAGATAGATAGATAGATAGATAGATAGATAGATAGATAGATAGATAGATAGATAGAGATATACACATACACATACACATATACATATTAATATAATATAAAGCATATGCACCACATATATTTAATGTATATACGCATAGATATATCCATGCATACGTGCAAGCATATATACGTACAAAACACATTTTCATATTCACAGAATTATTGATCAGCACGAATTCCTGGATGTATAATTTGTGCGCGTAATTTACATCCAAGCACACGTATTTTGTAAAAGCGCACGCAAGTCATATATAGCACATCCAGACACGCACATACACCACACACACACATATGAACACATTGGCATACTTATGTGTAAAAGTGTGTGATTGTGCGGTGGAACGTCGTACGTCTGTGCAGGTGTGTGGACGTACGAAATCATGTAGTGTTCGATCGTGTGCGTAAATATATGTATATATGCTGCCATTATAAATACTATTATTATAACTATATTGAATACCCAGAGAATTAACCAAAAAAGAAGAAAAGGAAAGCTTATTTGCTGTTGCTTGATTTGCTAGCATTACCAGCTAAATCTCTCTTAAATTACAATGTATTTTCTGACTTTGAAAATATGGTTACACTTTTGCCAAAACATATGGAATACCTGGGAATGGATTGCGTCTCATCTTAAATGTGCTTGATCCGTTGTAATCAACAGATGAACAACGAAAGCAAACCGACAAGGAGCACTTTATGCTGTTGATGTTGTTGTTCTTCTTTTTTGGTGAAACATCTAAGTCTCGCTCAATTTGCTAAAAGCTTTTCAAACTATTTAGATGTGAGAATGTGGTCCGAGAAGTACATGATCCAGTATAACACTGTATGGTTACAGAAGATGCCATTACACACGATCATGACCGAGTTAGAGAGTGAACAAAAACATCAACAAGTAACTGTCGCTCCATCGGTTACGACGACGAAAGTTCAAGGAACAGCCTGCTCATGAAAGTGGCTGGGAACGCTTCAAACACCTGCACCCTTAACGTAGTTCTCAGGGAGATTCAGAGTGACACAGAGTGTGACAAAGCTGGCCCTTTTAAATACAGGTACTACTTGTTTTTGCCAGCTTAGTGGACTGAAGCAACATGAAATAAAGTATTCAATCCAAACATGAACGAGCAAGAAAAACACGAAAAAACAACAACGCGAGGACGTGGAATAAGTACAGTGTTATTGGACGCTCAGGAAAGGAAAGAAAAGAAAGAGGATTTCACATTTCGAGCAGAGCTCTTCATCAGGAATAAAGAAAAAAGTCCAAAGAAGGGAAGACGGAGAATGGAAATCGCCAACAATACACACGCAGTCAAATATTGAAATAAAGTATCATGCTCAAGGACACAAAGTGTCACCGGGAAATGAACTCATGACCTTACGATCGTGAGCCGAATACCTTAACCACAAAGCTACGCGTCTTCACAATACTACATGCACAGCGGAAACCGCTATACCACGCACTTCCCGTGTGCGTGCGAGCGCTTCGATCTGTGCTTATGCGTGTCTGTGTTTATCAATATTTACTAGGAAGAATACAGTGACTCAAAGGCAGAAAGTTTCGTGCGTTGGCACTTTGATAAGTGGAAACTTGAGGTTATGTATACATACATGCATACGTACGTACATATATACATATATATATATATATATATATATATATATA
>NC_068995.1:21641900-21643417 GCF_001194135.2 Octopus bimaculoides
TATATATATATATATATATATGTGTATATATATACATATATATTCCCCCCATCCCCACTGAAAGATGCACAATTATCTTCCCTGTTCACCTCAATAACGATAATCAATTACCTCCCCTTAAGTTTTCTACTTGTTGAATCATTTATTCATAAACTCCACACAAAACATGGACAAAAAATTTTTCATCACGTGGGGTAATCGAAATTCCTCCCTTTCTGTTACTATATATATATATATATATATATATACATATTCGAACTGTGCTGTTCATTAAGGTGTGTTCATAGATCGTTGTAGGAGAAGAGCGTATCAGTATATTTCTATCTAAGATTATTCTACCATCCCCACTCAATCTGCCTTATTATTTCTGGGGATATTGTTGAACTGGACTTCTACACCATTTCGCACAGTACTAACAGCCGCCTCAAGAGAGAAGTGAAGAGGAGAGAGAGAACAAAAACTAAGAGTCAAGGAGACACACTGAAGGTGCGCGACAGTGATAGATAAATAGAGTGGGAAGAGAAATAGTGTGTGTATGTGTGTGAAAGGTGCCGTAGAATTTGCTGGGTTATTTATTTATTAAAATGTAACTGACTGCATATTGACGTCGTGGCTATTTGAAATGAAAGCGGAGAATGCTGAAAAACGCACTGACGCTACCGTACCCGACGCTGAAACGACTCGACCATATTTCCCTTTTGCAACGCTATAACGTTTCGATAGAAAATATTAGCAACTACATGAAAGAGTATGGTCATAAATAGCACACATGTGTAAGTAACTATGATCAACGTAAGAAACTAGAAAGAAACAAAATAAAAAATAAAAACAATGCTAACGACGTTCAGCATTAATACGCCACGCAGCCAATCGGTAAAGTTAGTGTAACATTACCATTAACAACCTCCGCACCACACACTTCCCTCTTTCCTCTCTGCCATACTTATATCTATTTACTTACTTACTACTACTACTACTACTACTACTACTACTACTACTACTACTACTACTACCTTACATATAATCTGAATTTATGCTTATGATGTGCCATTTGGTGTATTTAGCATTCTTACATATATGCAAATGAATATAGGGCGAGCTTTTGGAGGGCATCTCCCGGAAAATGTCATTACCAAAATTCCGTTTGCATATAGCTATTTCGTGCCATCATTTGATTGAGATTTATGATGAGAGATTTTAATGGTTCATCGAGGGAAGCAAGGGTTAAAAGAAGGCGAGAATAAATTTATTTCGTGCTGCGTTTGATTTTCTTGCGTGATGAAAGCCTTAATGGATTTTCGTAAACGGGATATTGATATAATACTTCTTTAAACGGAGATAATGGTGACTAAATAAATATACTTCGATCGCCATTGCTGTATTAATAACTTCATGATAAATCAGTATCTGTATGTATGTATGTATGAATGTATATATGTGTATGTACGGATGTTTGTATGTGCATGAATGTATGTATATCATGTTTCTAGGCATATGCATATTCACATGTGTATATA
>NC_068995.1:21643593-21648593 GCF_001194135.2 Octopus bimaculoides
ATATATATATATATATATATATGTATGTATATATATATATATATATATGCATACATAATTTTATGTGCAGATGCACACATTTATATGTAGGAGTGCATGCATATGTTCGTGTGTATAGCCATATGTGTGGTATATATCTGTGTGTATATATGTTCATGTATATGTCTGCACATACATGAATATATGAAAGTATATACTTACATACATACAAACATATCTATATCTATATATATATATATATGTGTGTGTGTGTGTGTGTGTGTGGGTGTGTGTGTGTGCGTGTGTGTGTGTGTGTGTGTGTGTGTGTGAATATATATATATTGTATATGTATTTGTGAAAATGTGTGTACGCATGCGCGAGTGTGTGCGTGAGAATTTGCGTGTGTTTGCGCGCAAGCGTGCGTGCAGCATGGCAGTCCTCATATTAATGACTATAATCATTGCTTGTTAATCAGCTTCAAACCTCATAATTTGCACATTTTTATACAACTTTAGATAAAATATTTCTTGTACCGTTATATACAATGCAGATCTTAACAAGTAGATCAACCCATATGTAGATTTTATTTATTTATTTGTTGGTTTCTTGCTATTGTATAATTATATACTATCGGACTGATAACTGAATACATTCCATTTCATTGAGCACTTGGTTAAAATTTTCCACGAAAAATATTCTCATAATTTCTACAAAACATTCATTCGTATGACTAAGGATTATTAAAGTCTTGTTTAATAACTAAATTAATTGTACAGAATTTAGAGATTTCACATCGTGCAGATGTTTACATAAATTGTGGTGGTGTTGGATTTTTATTGAATTTCGCCCGGGACCAGCAATTTTTACTAATTGTGTGAGAGGTGTTATATAGTGAGAATATTTTATACTCATATGCTCTGAAAGTATCATCTGCTGTCGACGGCAAATTATCCATCCGTAATGTATCTAAACAGTAAGAGTTATTCTTATGTACGTTTGAGTTAGAATCACTTATACATTTCTCGGAAATGGAAATATGAAATATGAAGTCTTAGTTTAATGTATTTACCTCCTTGACATATTTCAATAAGTTAGAAATATCAGCGTCTATCTCCCTCACTCCATCCAGTTATGAATTTCAGACCCGTGCTGATATTCATAACATTGTGCGCTGTGTTAAGCTATATGCACTATTCCACAACACTTCACTTCCATTTAACGAAGAGGACTGCTTCACCGACCTGGGCCGCCGACCATCCCACTGGACGCCAGATCCTGGCCAGTTCCAAGCAGTAGATCATTTTCGGGCATCTGTCAACGTGTTGTAGACCGGTTTAACTTTCGTAGGCGTCCACGACACTTGAACATCTCCCCAGCTGAACTCTCAGCCCTTCGGTGTCTCCGACCCCGCAAAGACATCATCATAAGGCCGACCGACAAGGGTGGAGCCGTGGTGGTGTGGGGCGCAGACTTCTACAAAGCTGTGTAGCTCTACGACAACTTCGAAACACCTCTTTCTATTGCGCTCTGCCTTCCAAACACACGCCTAGCTACCAACATACTGTGTCCTTCACTATCCATGACCTCATCTTCTCCTCCCGTGTCCAACAACCATGGCCGCCCCATCGTCCTCGCCTGTAACTACCCCACGGAACTGATCTCGAAATACCTCGACCGTGTCCTTGCCCTCTAGTGGCTTCCTTCCCCTCATACATCCACGACACTAAACATGCTCTTCCGTCTTTTCAACTCTTTCTCCTTCCCACCTAGCGAAGAAAATGTCTAATTCACAATTGTATCCAAAACTCACAATTTGAAAAGCGATAGCGAAACCAGTTATTATGTTCAAAGAAAAAATCTTATTTTGTACAATATTGTATAATACATTTGCTATTATGAATCTAATATATTATTTAGTCTTGTAAAACAATTTTGTGTTTTTACATCTTATTTTTTTCCGTATATTCAACCGCGTGTAATCACTCACCATACTTTCTACCTTATATATATATATATATATGTGTGTGTGTGTGTGTGTGTGTGTGTGTGTGTGTGTGTGTGTGTGTACACATGTATGCCTGTATGTATGTATACTATATAATATTATGTTAAATTACATACCTGAGTATGCATGGAATAGAGATTAAGCTGTCGCACTCACGATCACAAGATCGAGGTTTCAATTCCTAGTCCGGGCACTACGTTCTGTTCCTGAACTCCGCGTTTACCTCAGCATCTGACGTGTGGTACACTTGTACAGCTGTCGAGTTGATGGAGGGAGTAAGCCAATGCACAGCACAGGCACATAATCACTGTAAATGATTCATTTATTCAGGTCTTTCAGCCGAATTAAAATCTATATTTAAATGTAGTAATTTATATCTATTTTTCTAGTGATTTCTAAATAAGCATGTAATGTATACACATTATACATTACGTACACACACAATATACGTACACAGACAATATACGTACACACACATTATACGTATACACACACACACACACACACAGAGATGCTTTGGGCTATAGCTCTATTGCCATTTGATTAAAACTTAATTTAATTATTAATACATGGATACTGCTACTAAACCAGATATATAATTGTTGTTAGTAATACTCACTTAACGTATCGATAGTCCAACTTATCCCAACCAATGGCTTGCCGAAAGTCCACAATCGTATGGTACAACTATTCAAATAAAGAATTATGTACCATGGTGAAGCAGGACGAGTCGCAATTTGAACAGGTTATTTGTTTGCATGAGATTTAAATATTTACTGAAATACTTCCATCATATTGGACAGATCGTGAGAGGCACATAGTCAAACCGTGCGTGAATGAGTGAATATATGTTCAAAATCCTTGATGAGCAGCAATCCTCTTTTCATTTGACGCAGTCTATTTACAACTCAGTATACATAGAGTTTATTACTCACTGCTTTTTTTTCGCAACCTGTTACATATTATGTATTATGTCTCACTTAGTCTGTCAGCCTGACTGTCTCTCTCTCTCCTCCCTTTGTTTATCATTACACAGAAATACACACACACGCGCGCACGCACACACACACACAGACACACACACACACACACATATGTGTACACACACGTTAAGAGAGAGGGAGGTAGACAACACGTGTGATATTATACATGTATTATATATGTTTATGTGTTTAGAGATTTAGAGAGAGTGCGAATCTGCGCATCGAACAGCGATATTTGACTATGCTTTCGAGCAAATCGAAACATACGGTACAACGTTAATCTGGACTTGAATAGGATTATTCTATTCCTACTCGTGTATATAATCTAGTGTTATAGATTTTCAATATCGTTTACAATCATATACTTGTATGGCCTCATATCTCCCAATGTCATCCATGTAATTGAATATTCTGTCAAACTGCCTTTTTCAATCACGTCATATAATGTGATAATATAGTCAAATATAGATATATTTCGAGAAAATACACTTTCCACTAAGCCCATAAATTGAGGCACAGAGATTAATTCGTAATTTCTAGAAATACAGATTTTAATTGATTAAGAATTTTTTGCGTACAAAAGAAATTCAATTAATTTTAGAAATTCAGGCAATTGGTCCGTTTCATATATTTCCTTCACCTCATTTTATTTTAGCTTTAAAGAAACTATACTGACTCCATTCTACTCTTCTGTATGAAAGTTCTCTTTCTCTTTTTTTAATTTAAAACAAATTTTGCTTGGTTGCAAGGTTATGAAGGAAAGCATTTTGTTTTGTTCCTCATCCCTTAAATTTTAAGAAATTCTCGCAGATTTTTATAGTTTGTGATATTGCGATCATTTGTAGTGTATGAATTAAGGATTTGGGTTCTCTCCTCAAGAAACTGTGAAGCCAAAATATGCTTCAGACAGTTGGTATGTACCTTGTTGCTCCAATAACAACAGATATGAAGCTGAAAGTTTGTCCTGGGTACTGAATTTGCAAACTCCTTATTAATGACAAATAGACGTCCTCATGTAATTTTCTAACCACACGCGTGTTCAGAGAGCAGCTGATTTTCACAATATAGATTAATGTTTTTCTTGTAGTCCACACAACAATATCTGGCCAATCGTGTTTTTTCTAACTTGGTGGCTGTTTGAAGTTTTAAGTCCTACCCATATTTTTTTGACCCATCGACCTGAACCTCACTAGCTACATCTGTAGGCAAGTGCTGTATTTAAGAGATTAGGGATTATGTACATCTTTACATTTGACGGATATTTGTCTTCATCTTGCTTGTTGTTAACACGTTTCGGTTGATATACCCTCCAGCCTTCATCAGGTGTCTTAGGGAAATTTCGAACTTGGGTTCTCATTCCAAAGGTATTTTCCGATATTATTATTATTATTATTATTATTATTATTATTATTATTATTATTATTATTCAGGTCGGTGCTTGGAATCGAACTCGGAATGTTGGGGTTAGTAGCCCACGCTCTTAACCACTACGCCATATGCCCGTGGGCATATTTTCTTTTTCTTATCCGCTTCCCAACCGTTCTGTGCACCGCATGGGCTTTACAGGAAGATGATATCTCGAAACATTCTCACACATTTCGTAATACTGTAGTTGATGTCTTCACTTTTGATTTTATGCAGTAGACACATGGTAGAGATCTCTTGATCTTATTACAAGGAGGCGGCCTTCGAAGTATGATGCCATAAACTTGAAGGTGCCCGTTGCGAAGCTTTTGACATAATAAATTCTCTCTATGTTTGTGCTTTCCCTATCAAGTTTTCATATACAATATTTTTAGGAAACCGGTCCCGTTTTCACTATTCATAAATAGATTGTACCAATACTCTTTGGGAAGAGGTCTGTACCAGCCCTTATTTCATTACCTCTCCTAAAGTTCAGTAGCTCTCCTAATAATTTTGCTGATTTCATGATCTCAAACTTGGACAAGATAGTTACTGGTCTCATTACTCATCTGTAGATGTTATTTGAATGACAAATACGTACTTCGCATGACATCAATACTGAACTGAG
>NC_068995.1:21650202-21652861 GCF_001194135.2 Octopus bimaculoides
TGTGTGTGTGTGTGTGTGTGTGTGTGTGTGTGTGTGTGTAAAAATATAAGACACTTATTCGGTAGCCATGATAAAACTCGAGTTTTGGATGCCGGGGTGGGAACCCACGCCAATATCTCTTCAGTTGCCCGACCATTGAAAATTCCTGTGAAAAATGACCGTTAAACAAAGGGAAATTACTGTGTGGTTGACCGTTATTAAGACAAAAGAGCTATAGACCCCCTAAGTAAGGAGAGGGGGTAAAAGTAAGGGAGTATAAAAGTCTATAGTGTTCGCGTAAGCGCATCAATCCCTATATGTATATACTAAACCACCACTATACATATATGTATAGTTTTTGGCGAGTATATGTCTGAGCATGTGCGTGTTTCAAGCGAGGGTTGTTTTTGTGAACACATTGGTTCAAGGGCGGAAACGTGGATTTACTACGGCATCTTTATTTGTTCGTATCCTTATTATTTTATGTTTACCTCGTGGTCTTTTAATCTTGATTTCATGATCTTCCGTTTGATTGCTAGTAGCCGAAACCTTGTTGAACTGGCAATGTATTTTGTCCGATATTTTTTGACAATACATTTCAACTTTATCGACATCGTCTTTTACCTTATCTGAGTTTTTGCAGTCTATCTGTTGTTTATTTTTGTTATTGGTGTTAAATTCTGTGAAGTCTGGATCTTTTGTCCTCTGCCAGCAGACGTTGTTTGTATATTTAATTTCTCATTGTTGTATTTATGTATTTAGTACTCCATGTTGTAAGATGTTGCATACGATATTTTCACTGTGCGTTTGTTGAATAAACGATTGTAAATATATGTTTTAGGAAAGCATCTATTTAAGGCTGCAATGAATTGCTTACCAATTTTGGACGATATTTGGAGTTCAAAAATTGGATCATACTCACAGGACTTTCGAAATTTTTTACCTTTTGTTTGGGCCTTCCATCTATTTTGTGTGTTGTGATTATGTGAGTCTGTATTCCAGGAAGGAAGACACTTCTTCGGGCACCAAATGCCGAGCGGAGAAACGAAAGGCCACTGAGATAGTGAAGGGGACACTAACATTTTGGGATACTGTCATATTCTCTGATGAGTCCAGCTGTATTTCGTGGGTGTGGGTGTGCAGACTCTGTGATCAAGAATTTGAGGTGAAAATATTGCAGCCAACAAAGAAACACGGCAGCTATTCTGTGATAGTCTGATTCTGTGATAGTCTGGGGAGCAACTGGGAACAATGGTTGATCAGAGCTGGTGGAGTGTGAGAGAAACACAAACTCAGATGAATATGTGTCTATATTGCAGAAAGGACCCCTTCTGATACTCTTCAGTGGTAAAATGAAGACTCTTTCTTTATGGAAGATGCGGTTTTTTGTCCCACGGCTAAAATGACACAAGATTTGTCGGATGAACACATCTGGGACATAATGGACAGGACAATTCATAAAATGAAAGGGGAAGCATTTTGAAAGCCAGGTCTTTTGAGATTACTGCATGAAACTTGACAAGAAATTGCGCCAGGGAATATTCGTCATGTGATCAGTAACCTTCCTAATAGGATCCTTTCATTGAAAAAGGCAAAGGGCATGTCTACTAAGGCTGTCTATATATATATATATATATATATATATATATACATATATATACGTATATGTATGTAGGTGTGTGCGTTTCTGTTTGTGCTGCACACAATAAACTGTGCTGTCTTATTATGTTCCTGTGACTTAACGGTTCAGCCTGGAATCGAACTTGGAATCTTGGGTTTAGTAGCCCGCGCTCTTAACCACGATGCCATATGCCCGTGGGCATATAGAACAAAATTACTGGGGTCGGTTTATTAAACTAAACATTCTGCAAGGCAGTACTCCAGCATGACCGTAGTCTTTACACAAAAAGAGGCATAATCTATGGCATGAAGAATTATTATAAAAGAGCTTGAAAATGGACGTATCTATAAGCATATAACCCCGTTCAGATTTTGTTAATCTCCTTAACGTCAACGATTTCGAAGAAACAAACGGGCCTTGACACAAAGCACTCTGTAAAACACTGTCAGAATATGTTCCAGTCGTGACCAGGAAAACTGAAAATAAATATAAGAAAGAAGTGGGCCATAGTTAAATATGGTACATAATATATAGAGGAAAATGCATTTCACAATTGTGAACAAACGAATGTGTGTTGTCAGAAAACACACTGTAAAAACTATTAGAGTAAGCTCTAGTGTTTTCAGGGGGAAAATATAAAAGAAAAATAAGAAATAAGTACACCTAGTTAATACGGTACATAATATAAATGCTAGCACAGTTTGATTGCCTGTAAGCAATGTAGAATTTCTAATCATACTTGCACTGCTTCAATTCCTCAAGTGACTTAAACTCGTCGCTTTAATTCGTTTTTCGTTGTTGACAATAACAGCCCTATATTTAAATTCGCTAAATATGTTGCGTACAGCTAGTTTGTACACAGCAACATTTAGTAGTATGAACACAGTAAACATGACGTTCTAGCAATTCACTTCTTTTACAATCTGGTTAGAAACAATTTCCATGATTTTAATCAACTCTACGCAATTTCAAACTTAATACCCCAATGCATAAAGATAAACGCGCGCACACATACATATATGCGTATATATATATATATATATATATATATATATATAT
>NC_068995.1:21654382-21655112 GCF_001194135.2 Octopus bimaculoides
CTCACCCCTCCTTAATTCTTCAGTCCCTCTGCCTCTACCTCTCTCTCTTCTCTCCCTACGTGACCGGTGTTCGGCCAAGCCTGATCTTTCTTTCTTGGTGCGGCCGTCGTCCGTGTAACACCTCCCTGTGCCAGTGAAATCTTGTATCCCTGCCGTAATGTTTTGTTTCCACACACGCAGCTTAATTTAATTCGTCCTTAGTCGAAAGACACCTCTTGTTATGTCCTGTTATTTGTATTTGTGAAATATTCTGTTTTTTTTTCCGTCCCTGTTTTCGTATACATTCGCTGCTTTCTTACAAGGAATCTAATGTTCCAACTTAGTTTTTCCTTGGGGCTGTCAAGATTGGAACAATCTCGAATATAACCACCCGAAATTGCAAAGATAATCTTGAACTCGACTGAGGAAAGGAATCTCCGAATGACCCATCGTTGTTTTCTTTGTATCGTCTGTATGTTTTGTTGTCCCTTTTTTGCGTCACCTAATTGTCTGGATGCTTTGCGTTTTTGTCCCATTTTGTATTTCATATATATATATATATATATATATATATATATTACAGAAATGTACTTGCATAGCAAGTGACTTGATCAAAGATCGTGTGCTGAAACAAAAAAAAAGAAGAGTGGATGGTGTTTATAAGACATTTTAAAACAAAATAAACCGTTAGATCCACCTCGATATTTAAATTTAGATTATCAAAATATTTTCGTCGTTTTCAAACCGCGAC
>NC_068995.1:21655299-21658599 GCF_001194135.2 Octopus bimaculoides
ATATATATATATATATATATATATACATACAGGGTTGGGCAAAAGTCACCCGACAGTAAATCAAAATTCCATAAACATTATCTCTTATTCTGTATTGACTCGAATGTAAAAATGTGTCACTCAAGACGGACTTCAGTTTGAACAATTCTCATGATGTTTCATATTCAGATGCTTTTATTAAATTAATTGAGTTGTCAAACATAAATAGATCTTGGAATTAAATGGTTTTGTTTTACTGTCAAATAACTTTTGGCGAACCTTAGAATTCGCACTTAAGTCATTTGTAATGTATGACCACTTATGTCAGTGCGAATTTTAAGAATTTAAACAAGACTTTCTACTTAATTAGAGACGGCTTCTAAGCGTTTTAGCTAAGATCGTTTTCTTTTTTTTATCTTTTTTTTACTTGGGAAGAGAATTCAACGACGAGAATTAAGGCTTCGAAAATCAACTGACGCTTCTCCTGGACTTAAATGCCTACTGATGATCGGAAATTAAAGACCTCATTTCTGTATCATACCAACATTCAAAGGTCTTGCATGGGTTATGCAAAATTTTACTTTCATCTGAGTTGACTTGCAAATAACAAGATAAGCATTAAGTTATATTTAGACGATTGGTTCGAATGTGTGATAGGCAAATTATTTGAGAATAACTTTCAAACAACTTATGAAATCAATTGCTATAGAGGTTAATCCCATATTTAGGGGATCATGTATGTTTTGGATAACATAACTGAGTTAAGTTAAACCATCAGCTCTGAAATTCTTAATGCTCAGAAAATTATATAGTTAGCCTGTATCCGTGAGTTTACTATTTTTCCACAAGATTAAAAAAGAAACTATATAAAATTAAAGATACTGCGACACTTGCAAAGTATGTAGGGTTTGAACGATGATGTAGTTTATTTGCCAGTGCTCTAAACAGAATTTTTATTTGATGAGATGATGTCGTTAGAACAAAGTCCTGCTGAGAAAATACAAATCCACCAATTGTACTTAAACTGCATTTGCTGAATAAAGGGTTGGCACTTATAAAGGAAAGGCAGAAAATATTTGGTGAAAAGAAATGGAATTATGAACGAAACACAAACACTACGCAAGGATTTGCACATTGAGCTTGGCTCCTACACTTAGGTGTACACAAAATATAATGCAGTTTAAGATATAAAAGTTTGGGTAGCAAACCTTTTACTGCAGAGTCACAATTTCCCTACATACATATGTGTGTGTGTGCTCGTGCGTGCGTGTGTGTGAACGTGTGGGGCTACTAATGTGCGAGCGTGGGAGTAATTATGTCTATACGTATAAGTGTTTGTGTAATAATTGTCTTCTGAACATCTTGACAAGCAGAGTTGATGTGTTTGCGTCACCAAGTTTGACACTATAGACGGAATAAGTACTAGAGCTAAAAACATAATTTGTGGGATTGATTTCAGAGACGAAAATATTCAGCGTTTGTCCGAGCATAAGAGCAGTCAAATAGATTAAGCAAGAAAAAGAAAATAAGACAAAATACTTCTCTTACTATGTATATGAATGCCTGCATGTCTGCTTACTGCTATTAGAATAAATTCAGTCGTAGCATATGCGAGCCTGATACCTAAATTCAGTCGTAGCATATGCGAGCCTGATACCTAAATTCAGTTGTAGCATATGCGAGCCTGATACCTAAATTCGGAGTAATGGTGACGAATTGTTGGGATATTTAAAACAAAACCTTGTCTATGGAGCTCATTTCAATTTTCCTTTGCACGTACACATGTATGATTATGATTATATATAATTATCAATTACGTATGTGTCGGTATTATATGCATGTCTGTGTGTATGTTTACTGCTGGACCCAATTCTTCCAGTGAAATCTATGAGCATTCCCGGCTTTAATACTACTTCAGATCATCTTGGAAAATCCACACCATGTGAGTGGAGCCGGATAGACGGAAACCGACCAGAAATCTAGCGGATGTATTGCACCTGTAATGCAAAGTATACAGATTTACCAAATACACTCAGGTTGATTATACCTGGCGATTATATTAAAGGATACGTATCTCTGGAATGCTCAGTCATATACACATTAATTCAGTAAGGAATATCTTTTGAGTAATTGATATCTCCCGGGAGTGTGACCCCGGTTCAAGAGTTTCAGGTTTTTGTGGTGTGCGGAAACAATTCATAGTCACTATTTTTCCTAGGCCTACACTGACCTGTAGTAGTAGCACCTGTGATGGTTTCAGGTATGGGCTAATTAGTATATGAATAATTACCTACCTATGTGTGTTAAGAGTGGATCCAGTGGGCGCCGCTTTTGACTGAGAGACACGTGGCAGCAACAAAGGTACACAGGGCAAGACGAAGCAGTACACAGGGTGAGATGAAGCATGTATAAACAATCAATCATCCACTACATCGGACCAAAGACAACTTGACATAGCCTCGTCACTGGATTGAAGATGGTCGCGGACGAATGAAAGAGGTTGACGGTTTGTAATTCATCACTTGAAGGAGAATCACCGTGCAAGTCAACAGTCATTCTTAGAACGACTACAGTATCAATGTCAACTGAAGAACTGATTCCTCATCGCCAAACGATAGTGCTCCACCTGACATACACATGTAAAACTAGCTACTTTGATAAAATGATGTACAAATAGCGAGAATATGATAACACATATATGGTTATTTAGATTAGTTATGTCACGATTGATGCCTCTATACCCACGCAGTATTTTCTGCTTTCAATCTGAAAATATATTCTGAATATTCAAATACTATGCACATATCTACACCGTGGTGCATCAATGTAGCTTGCAATACACTATTGTACTACGAAGAAAAACAAATCAATTAAAATAAGTGCAGGATATGTGAGATATATACACATGTAAACACCTAGGTTGACAGATAATCAATTTGGTTTTTAAACAGCAATCTTTTATAATATATAACATTCATATTTATAATGTTGTATATTAGGATATAACATAAAGTTTCAGGTGATTATCTTGTACAATATTTTATGTTTATATGTTCACCACTCAGAAGCATAAAACTACGTATTAATAAAGCTAATAATTGTATACACCATATTTCTATAAGAGTGAACACAGTGTATGCAGATTACACGCTCTGAAACTGAATTAATTCTTCTGATGATAGATATAGGCGTCGTTAAGAGAGTAAGAAATTTGGAAACTATTGTTGAAGGCAAAAATATAGCTGTTAATATATGTTTCATATGCATAGATGATACATGAAGCATATATATGTATATATATATATATATATATATATATAT
>NC_068995.1:21659086-21663838 GCF_001194135.2 Octopus bimaculoides
ATATATATATATATATATATATATATATATATATATATATATACATGCGCATGTGTGGGTGTGTAGCTGCCTCTCTCCTATATATATATACATACATAGATCGCTACGAAAAAATCAAACAGCTCTAATGTTGAAAGGTATCGACGATGTCGCTGGAGAGCACCTGGAATCATGTTACGTAATTATAGGAGTATTAATACCCTCATACACACAGCACCTACATGAAATCTGCAGCATATATAGTAAGGAAATTACTAAACTGATGACACCTACATGGAAAACAAAGAGAAACATCAACAATCTATGCCGCCATATTGGATGGTTAGCAGCAATCATAAAGTATAAGAGGAATAATGAGTTTACACCTAATTAGTCACATCTTATAAAAGAAATTAGCAAATTTGTATGGTGACTTTTCACAAAAAGCTCTTGATCAGAGGTAAACGAGTTTATATGAATCACAAGTTTGCTTCTATCCCATAGACTGTACATAGAGAGATAAGGAAGGAAAAAATTACCGTCAAGAAAGCCGGCTCTCAAGAGGATCTTGAATCATTCTGGTTGAAAATCTGAAACGAAAAGAGGAATCTCAACCTCGATGCATCGTGGCTAGATGCAGTAAAGGGAGAATACTGTACCAGCTTCAACAGTAACCATATGCAAATGGCTCGGAAAGTTTCATCATAGCTGTAGGAAAACTGCATAACAGGAAAGAAACATGCAGGGACCTAATAATTGGACACTGATATAACATGTTGACATTTTACAGGAAACCACTAATAAGTCTCTTCAAAAGTACTTTGGAAGGTCAGATTGACATTCCAAACTAGCTTGCTATTGCACTGATGAATCTCGCGTTCAAGAATGTAACCCCCGTGTTGCCTGAAAACTACTGGCTTATTGCTTGCCTAAATATTACGAGCTCAGATCAATAAGTATCCGGACTGTCGTCATAGTAACGAAGCTGAAACACACAGAGTAAAGCCGCTTGGCACAGATTGACCTTGTATTCTTCTTTGCATGTGAACCAAGGTCTAACATTCTAGCTCACTTCCACTATTTACGGCAGTGCTTGGAAGGAACGTGTATGCCATGTGATCATCGCATTGGCCATGACAGAGAAAGTTGTCATGGCGATCCTTGTTCAGAGGCCTGCGCAAAGTTGCAGATAGTGTATGGAGAGGAGTATATCAGCCCACACAAGTGTACGAGTGGTTCAGACGTTTCCAAGATGGTCCAAAAAAATGTCAATAGTGAGGACCGTTTTGGGAGGGCCGCAACCAACGGAACTGAGAAAAACATCTCAGATGTGCGTGCAGCTGTGAGGGTAGATCGTCGAATCACCATCCGTGAGTTATCAGAAGATGTACAGATTAGTTACGGTTCCGTTCAGTCCATTATCACTAAATATTTGGGTATGAGACGCATGTCTGCTAAGTTTGTGCCATAACTGCTTTCAGCTGACCAAAAATACAATGGGGTTTCAGATGCATAAGTTCTTGGTTGTGTCGATAACGATGAAAACGTGTTGAAAACATTGTGTAGACCTCTCAGCAGGTATCGCCAAGTTTTTGGTACAATGTGATGCAGATTCTCAGCTGTACTTTCCGTCATGGTCAATGCGGCGATCACATGCTACATACCTTCCTTCCAAGCACTGCTGTGAACAGTTGAAGTAAATTAGATCAGAATTCAAGGCCAATATGTGCCAAACAGCTTTACTCTGCGTGCTGTAGCTTCGTTACTAACTATAGTAACGCTCCGGATACTTATTGATCAGGCCACGTATGTACAAACTGAACACAAGGTATCTCAACCAATTCCTCCCGGATCGTTATGATTAACATAGTGACTGATGAACAGGACGGTGAAAAGAAGAGAGTGTGAGTATGTGCCGAACAACTTCTGATAGACAAAGTTGTATTGTCTCAAGTTAGAAACATCGTAGGAGCCTTATAGCAGTATGGCTTGGTTATAGGAATGCTTTTGACTCTAAGCCCAACGAATGGCACCTTAAGTGTCTCAAATTGTCAATGTGCCAACTACCTTAATTGCTGCCATTGAGAGGCTCACAAAGACCTGGGCGACAATCCTCGCCGAGAAGTTCAGCTTGCTTTTTCGACAAGTTTAAAACACGCACAAGTTCATTCAGATCTCCCTGACTCAACAAATGTGGTTCACTTAAAGAACAGTTAGGCTCAAAGTTCGTGTCTTCTGTTTCTTTCTCTATATCGTCATCACTTGGCTCGTCGTCACTAAGTGTTATTTGTTTTGGAAGGTCAGGTACAGATAATTTTTGATTGTGAAGTACGGGTCTCATAGCAGATTGTAAATTAGGATATTTTACAGTATGCCTGGATTTTGATGTTATACCGTGTATATTCGTCATGCAGAAGAAGCAATCTGAAGTGTGAACTTTGGATACTCTCCAAATCATAGGGATGACAAAATCATATGGCGTGAACCTTTGGCCCATGCAATGAGAAGCCTGACACAGGTTACACAACACACATGAGGTGCCCAGCTTTTATCCTGGTCGCCCACTTTACAGTAAAAAATAATGCTCATAGCACTCTTTAATCAATTGCGTGAAATGCCGTCTTTGTGACTTGAATGTTAAGTCACCGCAAATATAGCAAACATTATTTACAATGTTTGTACAGTTTCTTGGCATTATGAAGATAAATGGCATATGTGTTCTTAGTACACAACTACATGCCGACTTTTCAAGAACAGTACTGACAAATAATCGGTGACACATCGACACATCGACGAAGTGACTCATTGACATAGCTAGATTTTTGATTAACATTAGATTAATTCTATTCATAAGCACTTGAATTAGGAGTATTGCTTAAACCGTTAGCTTCACATTTCAACAGCTTAACTGAAATTTAGCGCACGTAACAGGAACTAAGAAGGAAGTCGTGGAACAGAGAAACTGTGAGTTATACATATAATTTGACATTATTTCTGAATTATGCATGCAAAATCATACAAAGAACAGCTATTCCTTTTATTGGGAGAAATTCTTTGTTGGCCAGTGTTATCTATCATATTTGTGTTGTTAAAGACAATGTCTTTTTTTAGCAATGCCAGTGTTGAAATTCAAAAGGAATAACAGCTTGCATAAGACTGCTAAATCTCTCACAAACCCAAGTTGTCCTGAAACAAGTAATATCAAGATCTCAGTCCTCCCAGTGAGGTGCATATTATTTCCTAATTTCCTGTTATAGAGATGCCGAAACAAGGATTAGGGATCTCTCGTTCTCAGTCGTTGCATGGTCGTTGACCCCCTGGATTAAACCTTTCTTTTACGTCCTGCAGAGCATCCTAAGATAATCATCAAGCCTACCTAGCAGGCTTTGTAACATTGCTGGTTCAGTCTCCTGCAGCGCGACCCTGCGATGGTTTCTACGGTATTATATGTTGCCAGTACACTAAGAATGATCTGAAATAACAGACACACGTACAAACACATATGCATACACGAAAACATACTCACACACACACATACACTCACACATGCATGCGCACACGCACACGCACATACACGTGTGTGTTTATGTGTGTGTGTGTGTATGTATGTATACACTCTATGTCGCATGGGACTGATTCAATCTGTTTGAAATTATATATATATATATATATATATATTAATTCAAACAGATTGAATCAGTCCCATGCAACATAGAGTGTATATGTCGTTAATTAAGAAACACTTCTCCAGAGGCCACAAGTATTACAAACTCTTCAAACCCATAATGTCAAGGTGACAACACTACTTCTCTGTCTCCTTTTCTCTGGAGACTCCATAACCTTTCAAAACGAAACGCTCCATATCAAGTGAACTATTGTGGACAGAGTGCCACCATATTCACCCGTCGCTCCCAGCTGCCAGCTCTGCCTCCGCGAAAAACTGCATATTCTCAAACAACCTACAGTATCCATCAACATGAAATACGATTTATCTTATTGCTGTCACCGGAGGTATGCCTTTCAGGCAAATTTCAAGCCTCTGACTGCCGACAACCTTGATATACCTCTTTAGTAACAGCTATTACTCTGCACCGCCTGCATCAAGATTACCGTCAGAAACCAACACCACGAGGAGAACGACCAATTACTAATCCACAACGCTTTTCAATACCCAACGCTTACTAATCCCCACCAATCGCCAAACTCCTGTGCACGTATACTCATGTATGCGCGCGCGCATTGAACTGCCCCGTAAATGACCCTGAAATGTGCCAGAGGACCTCTGTTGTATACGAGACCATCTGCGGAAAATGTGGCGCCTCCTGCATAAGAAGCACAACAAGAAAACTGCAGATACGCATAAAAGTACACGTGAAGTCAGATACGTCCATGAAGAAACTTCTACGAAAATCCCAGACACCGGGAATTCACAATGCACACCATGGCAACACAGCACAACAGTGGCAAACGTAGAATCACCGAGGCCATCCTTATAGACCAAAGGAAACCAACTATCAACAACAGAAGAGAGTTACAGGAAGCTAGCTGGATGCGATAGCAACAACTTTCCTCGCATATCTACTCCACACACACATATACGCACGTCAGCAGCATTCGTTAATTTCCTCAGGATGGGGACATAATCCCAAAATATTAAATAAAAAGGAAGTCAACATTTATCTATATATTTGTTTCCTTGTGATTTTCCTTGCATTTACTTCGCATTGTTCTGGCCTTTCCCACAATCCTTTATACGATATATATATATATATA
>NC_068995.1:21664122-21664510 GCF_001194135.2 Octopus bimaculoides
GGGTATTTGAGTATATTTAAAAATTTAAGGAATGGAGAAAACGCATGTTATAATTGCATACTTTATTCCTACATATGTTTCAAAGGATTACAACCTGTGTGATCCATAGGGATCTTTGATATTAAAGTTGTAACCTTCTCATCAGGGAAAGCATGGGAATCATCTTAAACGTAAGACATTATGACCGATTATGAAAACAATAGATGGATAAGGTTATGACTTGGTTCATTTGAAAAAAACCGTTAGAGAATTGGACGCTGCCGGATAGTGGATTAAACAACACATACCTATAAATGTGTGAGAGCGTACATGCGTACATCCATATACACAAACACACACATACATGTAAACTAATACACACACACACACACACACACACACACACACA
>NC_068995.1:21665377-21666250 GCF_001194135.2 Octopus bimaculoides
ATATAGAAATTCTGTTACACAGAGATCACAGAATTTTCCACCCTTTTCATATGGCTTAGAAATAGAAAGAATAAGCCAGTCTAGTTTAAATTTAATGTTGTTATCTTTAAGATCCCAAATTAGTTTGCTAAGGCTCGTGGTATTACGTTTGCTTCTATCTCTAAAGGATGAAAAATGGTTAGAAATTCTAGTGAATAAAGGTGTAGAGGAAGAACCTACGTAAAAGTGAGTATTTTTGGGGTACTAACTTGACATTGGTAGATAGTGTTTCTGAGTCTCACATTTTCACTTACAAAACTAATTCTTTTGGAATTGACTTCTGAAATAATGATTTTGTTGTTATGACTATTACTATTATGTGTCGTGTTATTAATATTGTTCTCAATATTATTATTATTATTAGTGTTATTATTGTTATTTTGGTAAGGGTTAATAATGCTTGGTTCAATGATATTACTGTTTGAACTCTCTAGTGGATGCAAAACCTCATATTGTGGTCAATAGTGAAAAACGTGAAGTTTCAGAAATCACCATTAAGAAATAACCACCTCAGATACCTAAACAACTTAATGAAGGAAATAAATAACATTAACGGATTACTAGTCAAGTCTGACAAAACAGGAAATATGTATAGATTACCTAAGGAACATTACAATGATCTCCTAAAAAGAGAAATAGAAAAAAAACTACCGAATCACAAGTAAAACAACACTTAGGAATGCTAACCTTGAAGTGAAAAAAATTATGGAGGAATATGATTTGCAAAAAAGAACTGAACCCTTAAACGCAAAACAATCCTATTTCGTTTTAAAAGACCATAAGATAAACTTTTGGAATAGCCCTAAATTACGCCTAATTTGTCCATCCAAATCA
>NC_068995.1:21667904-21670049 GCF_001194135.2 Octopus bimaculoides
GAGAGAGAAAGAGAGAGAGATAGAAAAAAGGAGAGAGACAGTTACACACACACACACACACACACACACACACACACATATATATATATTCATATATATATATATGCAAAGGCTTTCGTCAGAGTTTCTCTCTAAGATGTTGTCGAACGCGCAGCTTTGGATAAAAACACTTTCACGAAATGCCATGCAAATCGCTCAAAATCACGTGCTTGCATAGCGAGAATTTAACGCATTCAGACATGTGCATAATATATATCTCATTCAACTTCGCTCATTTTCGCTCAATGTTTCTATTGCTGCCAAACACTGTTAGTTAACTAATTCCTTGGGTTCGATTCTATGTATAAACTTTCATGTCGCGCAGCAGTGATACATTTTGAATCGTATGAATGTCGCAGAAACTTTTCATTTTCCTTTTACTTGCTTTCTTTTGTTGATGTTTTTTTTTGTTCTTTGCTTGAAATTAAGTAAATCGATATCATATTGCTTAAAGCAAGAATATACACCCACAGCAAGGAAAGTTGCTTCCTGATTTGCTTCTCTGTTTGACGCCATTTCATTATCTGTGAGTTTTACACAACAAATAACGACGCAGATATATAGAGTAGGTGGCCTATTATGTTTTACAAAACATTCCTTTCTCAATATCATTTATTTTCGGAGTGAAAAACATTTCTATGAATCGAAATCAGGTTATCGATCCCCCTCTCTGAAATCCGAATACTGCACCGCTGTGTCTGCCGTATATACACCAGTTTTCTTTTTCGGCTCGTACGTGTTCCGCTTCTTTACTTTCCGTCGTCGTCGTCGTCGTAGAAATCGTCGTCGTAGTTACAGTGGTTGTTGTTGTAGTTGTTAGGCCTGTTCTTTTACGTCTGCTCATTTGCCTCCCCTCCTCCTTCGCCTCCTCCTCTCACTTCTTCTTCTTCTTCTTCTTCTTCTTCTTCTTCTTCTTCTCTGCATAGTCTTCCATCTCGAATATACTGCATGGGAAAATATTCCATCATAGAGAAGAAAGGTCGTCAGCGACACAGGTGAGTGTTACCTGTTTAGAACTGATATAGGTGTGGTAATTCAAAGAGTTTAGTCAGGAATGAGAAGATATAAATGGACAATAAAATTTGCAAGATTCACATATATAGACAACTTGCGTGTTATATTACACAACACCTTTCGCGATTTAATATATCTCCAATTTACTTATTCATTTTCTGGAACAAACAATAATAATGCAATAATGAGACGATACTATTGCAGAAAAACGGAAGTATGTATCAAGTCGAAGATATATATTACAAAAGGATATATACAAGTATACAGATACTGATAAAGGGAAGGGTAAATATGACTTAGTATTGTAATGTGCAGAGAAATGCATTAGGAAGAGAAGTGATGTGATGGATGGGTAGGAATGAATAGGAAAAGTTTAAGTTACATATTTTAACATGAAAAATGACTACAAGTTATGATAGGAAGCCCTCACGTCCCCAGAGAGGTGATTTAAGTCAAATGAGACGGATTAACGGAGATTCTTGCCTCTCACAATATAAGCACATTTTTCATGGCACCAGCAGACAAAATGGAAACGGCGTTGCCCCAGAGGATGGCGATGGAGATTCAATACTCTGACTCACGGGAGTCACACACGCGAACACAGCAATCTCAGCGCCGATAGTGGTGAGTAGGGATGTGGTCTGGGGCGGAGGATTGGCAAGAACGCCAGAAGCCTCAAGTTCCATAGGCTCGAATATAAATCTGTAGGAGAGAGACACGTTAAAATGAATTTTAGGGATATGTCTGACTATATAGGATAGTGTAGCTCATGTAATTTGCTGTATATAAGCGAAATCATTTGATCATGTGTAGGGGGTGATAGCGGCAACAGTGGTGTTTATAGCTTAGGACATGTAGAATGCTGATTTCAGTTCCTTACGTGTACGCCTTGAATCTGTTCACGGTATTCGCTGTTTCAAAATTAGTTTCTTGATATAACAGAAGCGAGTTAATTCGTCATCTCCGCGTTGAAGAGGTTAAAATAAAATGATACATGAAGGATTTCGCTTTAAAACAGATATACCAAACTATATACAAAGAATTTACACACACACACACACACACACACACACACACACACACACACACACA
>NC_068995.1:21670101-21673576 GCF_001194135.2 Octopus bimaculoides
ATATATATATATATATGAATATATACGCACACACACACACACGCACACACACACACGCACACACACACATATATATATATATATGAATATATACGCACACACACACACGCACACACACACACGCACACACACACATGATAATTTGAATAATTTCTAATAAAAAAATATAGGTATCGACTGATGTGTACTTAGTAAAAGTTTAAATAATTGTTTTTGTACTCTGATTGACAGTGGAGTAAGATGACATGGTATTAAAAAAATACTCACAATAGGCAGCGGAAATGAAGTACCTTGATGTGATAATATCTAAGTGTTGACCATTTGTTCCATGTTGCGTATTCTACGTCATGTCTTTTTGAAATATAATTTTTTTACCAGCCTACCAATTATATATACTACGCTCATCGTCATAATAAATAAAATTCTATGGTTGTTTCATTTAAATCACGCACTGTAATGTATATGTAAGACATCTGCGACATCTCATTTGTAAAGAAATGATCATTACAGTAAAAGTAGTGAAATATAACCACGATATATTATATTAAGGTTTTTAGCTCTCTGTTTCATTTTAAAATAAGAACACAGCGTGTTCTTTACAAACATTCCAAAACAGGAAGGAAAATCTCAGCATCAATAGATTTTGAGTTATCGTTCGTATTACATATCTGAGGCTTCATTAGCATTTTAATACCTTCACGTATCTTAGAGCACCAGCTTAAAATTTTCCATGGTTTCTATACTATAATTTCTCATTTTAAATTAAAAATCCTACAAAGAAAACCTTCATAATTTTCTACAACATTATTTTCTATAAGCGGAAACTTTTGGGAATTGTAGTATAGCATACAGAAATTCAGAATTTACAGAAATATAATACAATATTCACGTGAAAATACGCATAATGCAAGAGTTAATCTCCGTGCAGAGTAAAAACGCTCTCTTAACTCCCATCTGAAATACATGCACTTCAAGTATACATTTAATATTAATGGGAAATGTTTGGGTATCACACTTCTATTTCCTCATCTCTCTCTTAAAATTTATAGATTCACTGTTTGCTCAGAGGAAAACAATATCCTTGAAAATAATAATTATTCTTTAGTGCTAATCGTTCTCTCTACTGTAATATTATAATAGTTTTATTTAGTTCTTTTTTGTCCATAACGTTTTCTCTACTTTGATATAAACCATAAATCTGCAGGAATTAAAATTGAAACCGGAGACGCTTCAAGATTAATTAAAGACTTAATGAAAATAATACAATATTCGTTTCGTCAAGTGTTGATTTCTGTCTGATAACAGAGAGTAAATTTATAGGTGACACTTATGAAGTTCTAATAGCTACGATTTGACTTAGTTGGGATGTATTTGAAGTGCTTTTGTTCACAGTTGAATCGAAACCGTGCCTCAGTTTTGATACACAAGCACTTTATTTTCTAAATGTCGTTCATTCAATCCAAAAGTGATGCACATGTGCTGTGTTATTTGTTGGCAAGTTCCAATACTATCTTCAAACGTGATATAATTTAAATAATGAAATTATTTTCGAAGACGTTTTAATAATTAAATTTCAAATTTATTTAACTTATGCAATTAAAATTTGTAGGAGAGACATGGATGCTACAACATACTCTTCGTAAAACATACTACTTTCGTACTTAACAACTTATGATCATGATGTTTTTATTCATTAATAAGCTATGTGATAAAATCGATGGAATATTAGCGATACGTTGTGACTTCAGAATTTGCTGATTATTAGGTGGTCGTTCTTCACTTTATTATGTACCTGGAAAAATTCATTAATATCACAAAATAAAGCACATTATGGACTGAAAACCACAATTAGGATTAATATGAATAAAATAATATAGCTCTGCTTGGAAAGGAACCAATAGTGAAGGTTACATTCATTTCGCAAAAAGCGATATAAATGATCACAACCCAGGAAGTAATTGTGTCGCGAATTAATTTATATACTTGAATCCACACAGTATATCATTCAATTATACGCTTCATTAGTGTTAAATGGTCAGAGTGCAAGATAAATGTTGTGGCCTTGATTAATTTAACCCACACAGATTGATGTGCTAACCCACAACAAAATTGTGGACGAAAGTCTATTCAGCAACTAGACATCTACGAATTCATAAAGCAACAATATATAACTGAATGGTTTTTGGTCAAAACCTTTAGCAGGATAAAATTTGTGATGACGCTCAAGTAATAATGAATTCACGATATTAATTGTATTTAATATTAAGTTGTACTAGGGCAGCGAACTGGCAGAGTTGTTCCCACGTGGGAAAAATACTTAACAGCAATTCTTCTAACTTTACGTTCTGATCTCAAATGACACCGATTTCGACTTTGCCGCTCATGCTTTCAGGAACGATAAAAAAAGTATCCTGTCAACCCTTTGGTCGATGAGATCGATTCATGCGTTTCCTCCAAACATGCTAGCCTTGTGCAAAAATTTTAAATCACTATTATGTTGTACTGTTATATAATTGTCAATACAGGAAGAGGGAGCTCAGTTTTCTGATCATGCATGTTTCTTTTTATATCTGTTTTAATCAAGCTTTATATTAAGAAATTTCAAGACTAAAAGTATTCGATATATCTCTATCTAATATTTTCTTTAGCAGAGTGTATTCTGGAATATGTTTACTAATGGGTTCTGCAAATTTCATAATTTTCTTTGAGGAAGATTTGGTTGCGATTTCTAGAAAGTAGATGGACAGCTTAACGGCTAATTCATTCAATCAAATCCACACTCGTTCCCATATGTGGAACTGAATTAACTCACAAAAGTCGTACTGGTAATACTTAAGCAGAAATTCTCTATACCAAAGTAGCTGCAATCAGATTATACTGAGATATTTTTGTATTTCTGGCACGAATATTATCACAAGAGTCAATCACTTCAATTTTCTCTTATCAAAAGGAATTACGAAGTGTAAGGTATCATGCTAAAATTCAAAGTAAAGCAAGATTAATGAATTTAATTCCTTGTTAAGAGAATGAATTGCAAAAGTGAGGTGAATCTTGGATAAAAATAGGTCTGCGGATGTACTACTTTAAAGTTTCTCAATATTACATACATCCAGTTATCTATAGAATCAACAGATGATATCGAGAAAATCTCGATATAGAAAATTCTTAATAACGCTCAAAAGATTTGAACTTACACTTGGATAGCATTGCCGACGACCAAGTCAGCAAGGTAATGAGTGGCTACAAGGGGAATCATAGTGAAAAGAATTGTAAACAATTATACAAATTACTCAGATTACACCCCTCTAATTCTTTGAGTCTATGTAATCTGATTAAGCTTGCTCAGTTATATATATTTATTTATATAACAAAGTAGGGAGACAAATCCAGGTAGATATCAGTCCAGTCTCAAATTTGATTCTGATAAATAAATAAAGGATTATTATATCTGTTTCCATTGTCTACCTTATATATA
>NC_068995.1:21676370-21677754 GCF_001194135.2 Octopus bimaculoides
ATTATTATTATTATTATTATTATTATTATTATTATTATTATTATTATTATTATTATTATTATTATTATTATTATTATTATTATATATGCAGACACACAGGTATACACATGCATTTATATTAGTACGTGTGCGTATGTGTATATTTTCAGGAAAATGGGACTGTTACAACCAATTTTTATTGCAAGGAGAAATCTCACCTTACATTATAAATTTTTGCAAGCATGCAGTATTACAAGAAAGGTGCTATTTGATGTTGCTTGTCGTACATGCTCAATAATTGGTATCGTGGGTTCAAATGGTCGAGAGCGACGATTGGTGGAACTAAAAATATTCATTCTTATATAAAAAAAAAAAAAATGTTTAACTTAGTAAATCATACCATAACCAATACAGAACAGACAACTGCATCTGTCTTACAGACAAACGTCAACCATTATGGAAAATACAAGGTACTAACAAGTGTTCTATTTGAAGTCGCTCCTAATCTGAGAAGCACAATATAGTGCATTTGCCCAAACAATAACTTCTAATTCCACACCAATATTCAAATCACACAAAAATAAATACAAACCACAAATGATAAACAAGTCGTAGTCGTAGGTTGTTCCGGGTTTCTTCCCACTACGTTGAACCTTGGGAGACTGTTTTATACTATAGCTTCAGGACACCCAAAGCCTTCTCAGTGGATTTGGCAAACGTAAACTGAAAGAGGCCCCTCGCACATATAAATATATATTTATTTATTTATACGCGTGTGTCTCGTGTCCACGTTTGTCCCCACCATCGCTTGACAACCGGTGTTGGTGTACTTACGTTCAAGGTAAGATGGAGGTTTGGCAAAGAGACCGATAGAATAAATATCAAGCTTAAAATCTAAGTACCGGGGATGATTCGTTCGATTAAAATTTCGTTCGATTATATATGTATGTGCGTATGTATGTATACATATACATGTATATTGTGTGTTACTTGTTGCAGTAATTTGAGTGTTTCCTTGTTGGAGTGCCGCCTTTAGTCGAACAAATTGATACCAGGACATATTTTTTGTAAGCCTAGTACTTGTTCTATCGTCTCTGTTGCCGAGCCGCTAGCTTACGGGGCGGGACATAAACACACCAACATCGCTTCTCAAGCGATGGTGGGGGTGACAAACACAGATACACAAATACATACATACATACATGTATATATAAATATATATGTATATATACGAAGGTCTTCTTTTAGTGTCCGTCTACCAAATCCACTCACAAGGCTTTGGTTGGCACGAGGCTGTGTTAGAAGACATTTGCCCAAGTTGCCACGCACTGGGATTGAACCTGGAACCATGTGGTTGGGAAGCAAGCTCCTTAACACACAGCCACTCCTGTGCCTACATATATAT
>NC_068995.1:21679128-21683860 GCF_001194135.2 Octopus bimaculoides
TATATATATACATATATATATATATATAGACATACATATGTATACATGTGTTTGTATATATAAGCGTGTGTGTACTTATACATCATATGCGAGTGTATGTGTGTGTGGACGCTGTATCTATCATATTAATGACTATTATATTTACTGTAACAGATCAAACGTATTAATTAAATGTTATGTGTAGTATTGTCAAAAGACTGCTGCAAATGCAATTAATTTCTTGAACTGAATTACTTCTTTAATTACTTAAAGCTATTAAAGATTTCCTAATTTATTTGATTATGTATTTACTGATTTATTTATATGTATGCTTATTTATGAATTTTTTTTTAATTTAAATTTCTAAACATCTTAGTAATGAAATGATATTTTTTAAATGTATTTATATCACTTTAATTAATTTTACGGCCTGCCCATTGAGTTTAACACAGAAGCTTTCATAGTGGACATGAGGTATTTGAAATGATAGATGTCCTACGTGTTTTCCTTGCTATCAGATGTTTCCTAATTAAAAAGAGAAAGAAAAAGGAAGCACAATTCTGTGTCCTCAGTTTCTGACTATTATTTCAACCAGGTCGATTGACCAGATAAAATTTCCTCTGTGACTTGCAATCCCCTTTGTCTGAATGAATATGATGTGATAGTCATGACTGAAATATTTTCACTACGTCTGCATATTCAGCTTCGCTTTTAAACACCAAGATTTTCGTGTTATTTTGTGGTTCACCAAATTTATCCTTCTATGATCATAGTCTCTTATCACAGCATGCAATTGATATTGTGCATCTCAGCAGCACATTAATCCTAATGTTACCCCAAATTAATTGTACTTGTTTAAATCTGATAAATAATTTAAAATAGCGTTTCCAGAATTTTAAGAAATCTGCTTTGCAATTATGCGGTCAAAGGTAAAAGTATATTGCTTAGCAATTCTGTCGCCAGTCTTAGTTTTATCTATTGTTTAATAGTGCTGTTTCTCTCGCTTGGTCCGGAACACTTTGTGCCATCTCACCTAACTCAAAACTCACATTGTCTACATCCAAATGCTGCTATGCTTCCTCAATTAAGAAAATCTTTCTACAGTCGTAGTGTTTACATGCTTTTCCTCACTCTTCAGACCGATACTCTTTGAAACCTAAATTAAATTCAGTCCTTTCGTCTTAAATTTTCTTTCTTCATAGCGCCTTATACCAAGCGGCATGTTGCTTCGTTTCAGACTTTCTAAGACAAAAATAAAAGAAATTCGGTCGATCGAAGTGACGATGTGGTATCAAAATTTTCAAGGACTAGTTATGTTTGAAAACGAAAATCCTAAATTACCTAAGTTTTAACGTCCTCGCCTTCGAAATAGACACATTGCGCAGCAATACACCGGTCCCAGCGTTCCTGCCACTTTTGGAATCCGGCTTGAAAATCGTTTTCTATAAATGGAAGACCTTCTGTGATTCACTCAGGATCACGACAAAAACCATGTTAAAACGGTGACCTTTGGGCTGCCTTTTTAACTTGGGGGAAGAAATAGCAGTCCGCTAGCGAAAAATCTGGCAAATAGGGCGGGTGCAGAAGGGATACCTCGTTGTTTTTGGAGAGAATATCACCAGTGAGGATAGGTCGGTGACAGGGTACATTGTGTTATGTAGAATCCAATTATTTGCACTCCTATCACTTTCTCCGAATATCCTCCATCACATGCTTCAAAAGAACGCAGAAGAACTCTCGTTTGACGGTCTGGCCCTCGGAGACGAATTATCAATGCATAATACCAAATTTCCGCGGGTGGTGATCGTTGTTGATTGTTCTCAGGCAATCTTCATGCACAAGCTGATGAATTTTCTCTATATTTCTGGGGTGGACACTCGTAGCAGGTCATTCAGATCTCTCATCGTCTTCCCGGGACGTTCTTCCGATTTTGAAGCGCCTGGCCACTTGAAACATTGCGTACGACCCATTGCCTCGTCGCAGTAAGCTTAACGAAGTATCTTCAATGTCTCTGTAGCAGGCGTTTCAAGAGTAATGCAGACTTTTACGTCCATGACAAAAATCGCATACTACAGTATGCACGTGATCACAAAAACACAAATTTCACAACTTGCGAAGTAAAGACAGCAACGTAACACGGTACACCTTCTCATGAATGTCACTGCTAGTGATCACTGCTCATGCAACCACGAACTGCAGAACTTGTCCGGGAACGTTTTGATGACGCTTCGTATTTCAGTGAAACACTGCGCATACTAACTATGCAGAAAACTAACAAATAGAGGGTCCCTGTAATTGAAAGATTCATCGTAGTTACGCCGTGTCAAGCTGACTATACCGTAGAAAAGCTTTTAGAATATTCATGACTGTGGAATGCACAGCCGCTTTCATATTAAGGTTCAGGTAGAGCACTCATCTATGAATCTGACCAAAATCCCTGTACTCTGTTATCATTCTGTCATGTTTGTTATTAAAAAAGTATCTCTAGATCCGTTAATATCCATTCAGGGGTGTTATTAAATATCGCACCTCTCTCCGATGCTGTTATTAAGGAGTACAACAAGGTTAACTGTGAAAGATGCAGCCAATTTTAAAAGGTGGTTGAGAAGTAGTAATTTTATCTTTCTTCAAATATAATGTTTGTGTAACTTTATAACAGAACATATGCACATTTTTGCTTACCTGAAATAGAGCGTTCGTAATTTATTATACGCTGAAGAATTCTGAAATTAATTGCTGATGTGTGATTTATATCTGTTTTTTTTTTTTTACACACAATAAGAATTTAAGATATCGACTAAAACGTAGTGATTTATTATTGTAAAGTTGTAGTAAAAGAAAATAAGTTTTACGTAGTGATAGAAGTAAACCTTCATTCAAGTAATACGAGAAAAACTTTTCTATGAGTAGCTTTCAGTTTTACAATTTGTATTCGAGGGCGAATTTAGGAGAGTGACCGCCGATAGTAATTTATATATGTATGTCCAAACCTATTATCTTTTAAATATTGCCTAAATTTCTAAGAACAATAAAAAGGAGCAACTAACAATAGTATCGATGAGATAAGTAAAACTATGTTGACCATTTTCTGATGAGTGTCCAACATCACGGGTGTAGTTATTCAAGAGATACATTTACGGGATTATTGTTGCTCCTCGGTTACAGTGTAAGAAGTGCCAACACGTATTGGCTTAATCGAAATGAATCTTGAATGATTATGACAATACTTGATCCCTCTGGAATAATGCAAAACAAAAAATTTGATTTACGCACTGGTGAAGCATGAGGTTGAGTTTCAACGCGAATGAATGATTCGAATATAACATCTCAGTATTTTAGAAAGAAATAGGAATCCATAGAAGAAGAACAGCTAATTATTTAGGATAATATTTATGGCTAACAGCATAAAGTGGTTTAGAATAAGAAACAATGACACATCATCTGACTTGGATATCTCGCTTGGTGAATATTGAGAAAACTCAAGAATTTTCCGCGGTGGCATCCTTAGTTCTCCTGATGAAATTTCCTAAATATTTCAATGCCATTTCAGTGACATACAATATCTGCGTTAACATATCAGTTTTGGAAAATTCTTCACCCATGAAATTATCGTTGTCTTCAATTAGGAGTCAGGCACAGTTACCAAAATGCAATTGGTGTTACTTCCGTGGAAACGGAAATAGCTGCTACAAACCAAGAATTTACTTTACACAGTACATAACACATCCTAAACCATCTTTATTTTCAAAGACATGCCATCAGACGAATTGAGTTAATTTTCGTAACTCGTTTTATTGATACACACATGTACGGCGGTAGTTAAATCATAACTGAGTAATAAAACGTCCGGGACCCAGTAAACCTCATGCAAATGTTCCGAAAGTCCAAGAGGTTTCTGTATATGAATTTACTTTCAGTGGATAAAGTGTTATACGGCATGAAACCTATATTCCAGCGCAATCAGCTGTAAAACGAGCTGCAAAACAGTGGTTGAGAAAACCAGAAACCAACTGCTAATTTGGGTTGATTCCATACGAGTTTATTTTCATTTAGAAAGAAGCCTAACGAGAACTAGGAGACATTCACTCCCATCGGTTCACATTCTAGTTAACCCATATCTGGGACGCTAACGACTTGTAAAGAGTAGATCTGTGAAATATATTGATAAGAAGTGGTTCCGCACACCCCGCCACCCTGAACCTCCCAAACCAGAGCCCAACTATTCCCATGCAATTTAAATTCATTCTCAGGATATACATATTTATCTACACACACACACACACACGCACACATATACATATAGTACAGTAATGTACTTGACAAACTAACAGCAATGAGTTCGTGATATCTACAATCGGTATAACCGATTTATTTTAGCTCTTCGTTCTGAATAAACAAGTACAATGATTCCCTGAACAGTTAAATATGGTAAGAGTTTGCTGATGAAATAGGCACACAACATTGAAAGAATTCCAGCTGACGAGTTATTTCCGTTCCTAGAAAGTTATTAGTTGTAGAAAGACACATTTTATAAGCTGCCGTATTCAATAGTGACAAACATCCATAAAAATATTCTCTGATATTTTGTTGTATTGAAACAATAATATTAACGCACCAAAAATTTCCTTCTGTGTGTGTATGTATTTATGAATGCTCTTATTCATCTACCTCTTTCTATGTATGTATTTATGTATGTATGTTTCTATATCTATCCTGTATATATATACATATATACATACGTATATATGCATAT
>NC_068995.1:21683970-21684920 GCF_001194135.2 Octopus bimaculoides
ATATATATATATATATATATATATACACGCATACATACATAGATGGGTCTATGTATGTATGTGAGTATACTTGTATGTATGTTTGCATGTATGAGTGTATGTATGTATGCATGCATCTATGTATGTAGGGGTGTGTGTATGTAGGTATGTATGCACGTATGTATGTATGTATTTATGTATGTATGTATGTATGTATGTATGTATGTATGTATGTATAGGGCCATTGTCTGAGATTCATCAATACATACTAACAGGTAATGACGTCTTACCACTTTCGATAATGTCTACGAAGCCTTATCTATTCAGCCAATTTTTTAATATCGAACTGTAGCTAAGTGGTAAACAAAAGTAATATAGAATCTGATTAACACATAATTTTAAATGTTATTCTGTATATGATATACATATATTGTATAGAAACTTTCCTTTTGAAAGTTATTTGATGGAGATTGATATAAGAGTAGAGACGGTATAAGGTTTCAAGTTTGAGAGCCTGAGAAATATTCGAACACATTTACGCTTTACTTTTAACAGATTAACTGACTTGCATTGGGTAAACAAAACAGAAAATTCAAAAAAGATCAAACAATTGAATTAAATGTATGCTACGAGGAAGAATATATTTCATTGTTTATTGTTTTACGTTGCTTTTTACCAAGAAAGGCTATTACATGTTTATCAGATGCTACTCTTTGAATGTATACAGAAATATTTCAGTACGTTGGTCTTTTTATAAAATACGGCATACTTCAAACATTTAGTCTTAATATCAGAATAAGACGCATTAGAGTTTTGAATTAGAGTGTGAGATAGCTTTCAGTGACAAGGGTAATGCAATGTCACTTGCCTGCTAGCAAATATAATATCTGATCTTCTGCACATTCAGATGAAATCTATCGGTGTAATCAATTAAGTCACATTTTCTGGAAGTTATATATATATATATATAT
>NC_068995.1:21685427-21686982 GCF_001194135.2 Octopus bimaculoides
ATATTTATGTATATATATATATATATACATGCATCCATGAATGCATACATACATATATACGTACATACATACACATGTATACTGAACTACGAAAATCAAAACGTCACTCACATATAACAGAAACAGATTTATTAACAGACTGCCATAGCATCGAAGAGTGCGAAGAAACCATTCTTTCCATGATGAAACGTCATTTCCTGAAATATCTTTGACGTCACACAGTGTCACGTGATGACGAAGTATCCTGGATCGAAAGAGATGAATTCAATATCTCGTGTGACCCCCATTAGCATTCATTACTGCTAGGAATCGTATGTACGTTGAATGCACCAAACGATTGATGAAGGCTATAGGGATAGCAGCCAACACTCTGTTAAAACTGGCTGTGAGTTGTGCCGCAGTTGTCAGGCTTGGACGGATACCATTTAGCCTTGTTTGGATTTCGTTCCACAGTGCTCTGTCATGTCCTGCTCTACGTCTAGACTTAGAGCAGGATATAACAGTGTCTGGATGTTGTGTTGTTGGAAGTAGTCTGTTGTAAACCTGACAGTATGGGTACGGGCGTTGGTACGACAGTATGGGTACAGGTGATTCCAACAATGGGCAAAGTATTTCACAATGTTAGGCCCCCAAACCTTCGTTGACGGAGCGAGCAGCGGTTACTCGAATTCCCTGGCTTTGGTCGATGTTTTGGAAGGCTACCGATCCAAGTCTCTGTTTGAGTGCAATCCCATTCCGTACCATGATGATCTGTCCTCCTCATGAATTTCTCGCCACTACAAAACCATCGGGATGACGTCCATCCCGTCTTCTTCAAAGCCTAGCTCTGCCATCTGCCACAGAAATGCCAAATCGACTTACGTCAGAGAAGACTGCGGTCCTCCACTGCTGATATCACCACTTCTGACGTCTCTGAGCCCATTGCAGACGTGCCCTCGATGGCGATCTGTGAGGATGGGGCCCCTAGCCTGATGTCGACAAGACAAATTGAAAGATCTCGACTGGCGGCGAACTCTCTATGGTCACTCCCTACGGTCTGCCTAACTGATTCCGTTGCCCTCCGGAATCGTTCCTGCAAGTGCTGTCGGTGCAGGTGGTGATCCTGACATGCCGCTGTTTTTAGCATTGCATCGTTCCCTCAGCCGCTCAGTTGTCCTAATAAGCAGTTAAAGTCATTAGCAATGGGCCAGGGACATTAACCAGCATTGGAGACGACCGATGGCGTTCTCCTTCTGATTGCGTGTCAGTCTTGGCATGCTTCCTGCGTTCGAGAAATGAACGGCTGGCTAGAAAATTTAGATGCCTTTTATATCCATTTAGACAACATTTTGACTCTGCATCAAGCTTTTCATAAAGATGCTTTCACGAGCATTACCATGTTCACGAAAATTGACCAAGTTCGAAACCTACATGCAATCTTGGTAATTTGAAAAGAGACGGAGTTGCAGGTTGGTAACAATATACAAATAATCTGGATATCGTGTGTGAAACAAATAATCTTTTACAGTGTGACGTTTAGTTTGTGGTTCAGTATATATATATAAGATCGGAAGAG
>NC_068995.1:21687062-21689453 GCF_001194135.2 Octopus bimaculoides
ATATATATATATATACAGTGGTTGGACAAAACAATGGAAGCATCTAGCATCATATCATAATTCTGAACCATTTATAAAACCGTCCAAAGCATGTTTATTTTTATGTTATTTTTATTTATAATTAGTGTTGCTTAATATGTTTTGATAAAATTGCAGTTTCGTTTCAGATATCATCAGAAAAGGGTAATTAAAATTCATTAAAATGACAGATCTATCAGACTTTCAAAGAGGTCAAATTGTTGATGCTCGTATGGCCGTCGCTAGCGTAACGAAAAGAGCAGAAATGTTTGGTGTATCAAGAAGTACTGTCTCGAGAGTAATGACAGCCTTTGAGTATGAAGGAAAGACCTCCGCGTCGAAACAAAACTCCGGAAGAAAACCAAATCTTTCAGATAGGGACCGTGGAAGTCTTACGCGAATTGTTAGAAATAATCACAAAAGTACGGCTCCCAAAATTACTTCAGAGTTTAATGACCACCTCAAGAACTCAGTTTCCGCAAAACCTGATCGCCGAGAACTGCACAAAGCTGGAGGCCACGGGTGGGCTGCAATCAGAAAACCACTACTTTCTAAAACACACGTTGCATAGCATTTAGTGTGGAGTAAAAACCTACAGATTTGGTCCCTAGAGCAGTGGGAAAATGTTATTTTCTCGGACGAGTCATCCATTACCTTATTTCCGACCACCCGCCGAATATGCGTGTGGAGACAGCCAAAAGAAGCATTTCACCCAGACTGCCTCCTTCCAACTGTTAAACACGGAGGAAGATCTGTGATGATCTGGCGGGGGGGGGGCTATATCTTGGCTATATCTGCCGGCATAATGGTTTTCCTTCATGGCAGAATTAATAGCTAATACTATTTAAGCATTTTATCTGATCAAATTCATCCTATGTTTGCAGAACTGTTTCCGGAGGGAAACGCAATCTTTCAAGATGATAATGCACCAATTCACATATCTGAAATTATTACTGAATGGCACAAAGTATATTCTAGTGAAATTGAACATCTTATCTGGCCATCACAGTCCCCAGATCTCAATATTACTGAACATTTATGGTGCATTGTCGAAAACCAAGTAAGGACTCGATATCCTCCACCATCATCACTACAAGAACTGGAGACTGTTTTAGATGAAGTATGGACAAAGATTCCTTTGGAAACATTTCAAACTTTGTATGAGTCCATAACATACGCCATAGAATGGAAGCAGCAATTACTGCCAAAGGCAGTCCTACCCCATATCAAAATAAATTTGTTTGAAATTGTAAGGTGATTCCATTATTTAGTCTCAGCCCCCATTCTCTCTCTCCTCTCTCTCTCTCTCTCTCTCTCTCTCTCTCTCTCTCTCTCTCTCTCTCTCTCTCTCTCTCTCTATATATATATATATAAAAACACGTGCATGTGTGTGTGTGCATGTGTGTGTGTTCATGTGTGTGTATGTGTGTATACACAAGCACACAGATATATCTATACATACCCACAACGCACCCGCAAACACACACACAGAGTCAGACAATACTTCTCGAATGATATCGCGAACGAAAACTGATAGGCATTTATTCCGTCAAATTTTCGGCCTTGTGTGTCTATTATTCATTAAGAATACTTTTATTTCTTCCACGCACATTCTTAATTCATTTCATTTTCAGTTCACTTCTCTCTATTATCTATGTATACAAATACAAACGAAATCAGAATTTAGTTTGTGCTTCAGGAACAACGCAAAGCGTGTAAAAAAGAAAAGAAAAAGGCCGATATTAAGTACTAGTTAAATACGCAATTACAATAATGATATACAATTACAGGCGTAGAATACAAAACTAAATCCATGAAAAGACAATAAAAGCTATCAGAATATAACTATTGTGTAATCACAACACGTTTATACATGCACAGAAACACAGGTATCAATTGTATGTTGTATAAAACGTTTTACCTGAGTGAAGATGTCACAAGTTAAATGAATGCATCATGATATTGGTGATATGAATGCTTCGTAAAGTCAAGAGAAAGGATTTGCTTCTATTCAAGGTAAAACAATTCTGCATTTTTTGGAAATTTAAAAATGCAGTTTCATGCCATAATTGTATTTGTATAATTTATATGAAAGAAATATGATGGAGTATATACGCAGGAACTTGGCTTCGACATAGCCACAGCAACGTAGTGTTGTTATTAAGATATATATTTGATGTCACACTTCGTTGTATTTGAATATAATATTAACTAATCGATGCAAGGATTTGCAGACATGTTACGAAATAAAACAGAAGGATAACAGTGTATCAATGGGCTCAGCAAATACACAAAAAGACAGATTATCATGTATAATGTAAATATAACACACGTTTTTACATTTACGAGTACTCACACACATATGAATATATA
>NC_068995.1:21689667-21690596 GCF_001194135.2 Octopus bimaculoides
ATATATATATATATATATATATATATACATATGTATATATACATACATATGTATATATACACACATGTATATATACGCATGTAAATATATATATCTATATTTATCTATCTATGTAAAAATGCACGAGTGTATGTATTTGTGTGTATTCATATATATTTATAGGATTTCTCTCTATAAATTCATCCAATAACTTTCTCAATTACAGTTACTTACTACCACAAAAACGCACCGGCATCACTTCTCTTTCACTTTTCCCTCAGACTCCATCAAACCATTTGCCTCACAATGCATCGCATTGCCTTTCTTTATCCTGCTCTATACCTCTGTCTCTCATTCTCTCCTTTCTTCTGTCTCTCTGCCAGATTTAATATGCATTCATCCACAGTTCCCATGTATTCATTTCTCTCCAAAACCGACACACTTTCTGTCTAGCCATAGAGAACATAATCCTCCATGTCCCTAATATTTTGCTATAATATTACAAGGTAAGCTCAGTTGTTGTACTTGGCACTTTTACAGATAATCAATGTTACAGTCTAACTCAGTATCTTTCGCTAAAAGTTGCTTGTAGTCGGAGTCTATTATCTAAATCGACATTTCGGGAATAAGAAGGAAATAAGAATACTACAAAAAGAAAATACGTATCTAAATGGACAGAAGAACAAAAACAAACAAAACAATGAGGAAACATTGAGAATGAGAAAGAGAGGGGAAATATAGCAAAAGAAAGCGCGAAATGAAATATGTCTTCAAGCCATTTAGGAGTATACATATATACCATAAACGACAACACACATGTATATACAACTGTACGCGCGTACACGTACAGAGACAGACACTTACACACACACACACACACATATATATGGATGTATTTATATGGAAAATCATTAATGTATGTACTTCTATAAATATAAGTATATATATAT
>NC_068995.1:21693078-21693754 GCF_001194135.2 Octopus bimaculoides
ATATATATATATATATATATATATACAAATACATATAACGATAGACAGAAAAGGAGAGGGAAGGTGGGAGAGATATTTATACGAAGATATGGGCAGGGGCAGGCAGGCATACAGACAAACAGATAGATAATAGATAGACAGATAGAGAAGCAGATATATAGATGGATAGATGGATAGAAAAAAGAGAGATATCGGTAGCTCTACATAAAAAGGGGGAATTGTTTAAGAGCATTCAAAGAAGCATCTGTGGATGAGTACATGCATGGATATTTTCATACATACCAATACATTCGCTAACATAGAGAAATCTATAGATCGATAGTTTAGCGATAGAGAGGTGGAGAGATATACGGGAATAGAATGAATGAGGGGAGTGGATGCATCCAGTTGATGTTTCTAGAAGAGAAGACAGCAAAGCATTGCTGATATCAATAGCATATTGAAAGAATGACAGGCTAATGTCGATTATGCCTGTAAGGATTCTGAACATGGTTTATGGATTTTTCTCGCTAAAATATCTAAAGAACTCTACTGATAGCATACTCTGATTCTTCTATAGGTTTATAGACAGCAACAACGAAATGTATCTGATGTAATAGATTCTTTTAAATCCCAGCATAAGTAAATTTATCACTTACTGCGCAGAAACATACATAGACTCACACACAGATGCATA
>NC_068995.1:21693764-21694066 GCF_001194135.2 Octopus bimaculoides
ATACGTCTATGCTTGCATCGAAAGGAGAAAAGCACAAAACAAACGCTAGAAACAAATAACCATTTCTTTTTTCCTCTGTTACTCGGAGTTTCCAACATTTGAATATTAATGAATATTTGAATATTAAATTCAGCGTACTATTTGCACATAACACTCTGAGTAAGAAATATTTTACAATGAACCTATATTCAATAGCTTGCTAAAATGCATTTATGTACATATATATGTATGTATGTATGTAAGTATGTATGTATGTATGTATGTATGTATGTATGTATGTGTATATATATATATATATATAT
>NC_068995.1:21697499-21698598 GCF_001194135.2 Octopus bimaculoides
TATATATATATATATATATGGGTAGAAATATATGTTTGTGGGTGTGCAAATTAATCTCTGCGTGTGAGCGCGCGTGCACGTGTGTTTATAAATGTGTATACACAGAAGCCATTGTGCAGCTACATCTTTATATCTGCGGCTAATGGAAAAAAAAGATGACAAAATGTGAGTGAGGGTGAGAAATAAAAGAGAAAGAAAAAAACATTGATATATCGAGAACAAGATAAGCAAGTAAAAATAGATATATAAAATAGAGGGATTTACAAATTTTGAATATTATGATGATAAAAAAAAATGCGGAGAAAGAATACATTATTTCATATCATGTAACATATCTCTTTCCATGTAATGTACTTGAATTGCTAGTTTTCTGCTGGCAGGAAACCAGTTTTAACAATTACATAATATCAGATCGTATGGAGTGGGTCAAGGCCAGGCTTGCTCACCGTAAGGCAGTTTGTATGTATTAAACAATCAATGAAATATAGAAAGCTCCGGTATCATGCTTTATCCATGCATTATATATGTGTGTATGTATATATGTATGTATATTGGTGTGTGCATGTGAGTATGTGTGTGTGTTTGTGTTTGTCTATTTCTATATACTATGAAGGTATACATATGTGTGTATATATATATATATATATATTCTGTGTAGAGATGGGCCTACAAATCCTTTTTCTCCGAAAGGAAAGTATTTAGTGGTGTTTTCATTTAATTTCGTCTCCGTAGCCCAGTTTAGACTTTAGTGAATTGATTTTAGATTAAATTTGCTAATACAGGAGTCACTTTGACATCATTTCCAACTCATATAACACCATCCCTGTCTTGTATTGTCCATTAGGGAGACATGCGATTTTTTGCCTCAGTATGAGAATCCTGATAATGTTTTATATATGCACCTACCTACTATGATTTCCTTTATACAAGGTTCTCAGCAATAAGAAACACTTAAGGTATTTCTATTGAATATATTATCTAAGACTAGCTTTAAGTCTCTATTCACTAAACTAAGAAATTTTTGATGTTCAGAATTAGAGGGGTGTGAATCACAGCTGTTTTCGCTGTCATTTTCTCATGGTGGGCTTTGGATCGGCTA
>NC_068995.1:21699774-21710050 GCF_001194135.2 Octopus bimaculoides
ATATATATATATATATATATATTGTATTACACTCAACACATGGGGATAATCGAAAATCCACTCTTCCCTTTTCTTACAATAGATATATAGAGACACACACACGCACACATACATGCCTATATACATATATATATATATTCAGAGTGATAGATAGATACATAGTTAGATATGTACACACACATACAGACCCCCCCCCACACACACATATATATATATATACATATATATACACGACGGGCTTGTTTCAGTTTTCTGTCTACCAATTCCACTCACAAGGCTTCGGTTGGCCCGAGGCTATAGAAGAAGACACATGTCTAAGGTGCCACGCAGTGGGACTGAACCCAGAACCATGCAGTTGAGGAACCGAGCTTCTCACCACACAGCCACTCTTTTGTGTGTGCCAAGTTTTAGTCTCTGCAATTTCTTTTCGAATTCATTTCATAATTGGTGTAATGATATAGTTTATATGCTAATCAATGCCTTGAAATTCATTTTTGTCATTAATCAATAAATAAAGAATTAATAGCTTTTAAAGTTTGAAACTTTTGTGTAATTTTTGCCCATCGTAAGCGACAGACGCATTCTTGCCTGTTTCCATAGTAATATACCAAGCAGGAGAACTCTTTTGTCAGCGAGAAAGCACGTGTTGACAAATATATTCTATTCACTGAAGTGGTGGTGAGGTGTGCTAAAAACAACTGCTAAGGAACGATTAAATCATGCACACCCACAATTTTGCCTTTGATTTTTCTATAAACGTATGAATTTCTGTGTGTAGAAAACAAATTCAGAAAAGTTTCTTGAAAATGTCAAAAAATTAAAAATTTTTGAGGGGTTATATGGCGTGCATTAAGAAGAATTCCGGCCGCATTTCGTTTCGTTACAGTTGACAACCCGTTCTGTTACGCACAAAATGACAACTCTCAAATACTGTTTTGTGACTGGGTGAAGATTATCAAATATGAAACCTCTAAAACTTAAAAAAAAAAAAATCTGGAAAAAGTGAACTATCTCCTGAGATTCAGTGAGAGAAACTACATTAATGTATTTTAAATTTTCCATATACTTTCAATTTTTGATGATTTGCAGCCCACCTGTAAATATTCTATATATATCTTCATTATTTATGAATGAAGGAGATGAGACCCAGGCTACATATGTTTCCTAGCTCGCAGAACCTCAGAAGTAGTAATTATCCAAAGGATGGGCTCTCCACTAGCTACTCATTAGGTCAAACACACCTTAGTCACATGAAGGTTACATTGTCGCAAGGGATCTCATGTTAACTTGCAGGAAATTTGATGGAAAATTCGTGAAAAGCACAGAGAACAAAAGAGAAAAGATATTTGTGAAGAGGTAATATATGAGCGTGAGTAAGCGTCTAAATTTGTGAAGGGAAAGAATAAGAATTCGATAAAAGAAACGAAGAGGGGGAAGAAGAGTAAGGGAAAATTGGTATTATTGAAGTTCGCTTGCGGGATTTCATTGTGAATTGAGTCATGGGTCATTACTGAGTTTCCTGTAGAACAATGAATTATCAAATATAGTGACACCCTGTAAATACATTTAAACAGCAAAAATAAAAAGAATAACGAGGAGGAATGTCAGGAACAGGAGAGAAAGAAAACATATAGAAGAGTAAGCTAGAATTTGTTAGGAGATGCGGAAAAGAAGGAGATGAAGCAGAAGATAACGATTTTGGTCAATAGGGGAATTTCGTAGTTCTAGGTAACTTGGTAGTTTATTGTTTAACGGGAAAACTAAGCAAGCATCTATTAGCTCGCACACGCGTATTTTTGTGCGCCTGTAATATTGTATAGGCTGTTGTACGCTAATATGGCTTGCATAGTTTTCACGTTAAGCGATGAACTCCCAACTTACTTTGAACTACTGGGTTCCCCTACTAACCAAAATAATTATCTTCCACCTCCATTTCCTTCCCCCGTCTCCTAACAAATTCTATGTTACTACTACTCGTATGCTTTTTTTGTTCTTGAAGCTTACTAACTTCCTATACCTTCATCCTTGAATCTTCCCATTACATGTTACTCTGTGTGTGTGTGTGTGTGTGTGTGTGCGCGCGAGCGTAAGCAAAAGCAAATATGTGTACAAAGTTGTAAGGAAGATGTTTCTCCTTCAGTCCTTATTTTAAGAATCGTTTTAGCGCCTGCTTGAACCTTCCATGCATCATCAGTTTTCATTAGAATTATATTCAATTAGAATTGGGATTAAATTCAATAAGTATGATTGTTCATTAACAGCAACATATGTTCTTCTATACTGCACCAAAATGTAGTGTATGGAAAGTCAGTCAGTGAAACCGGCGTAACCGTTTTTCTCATACCGTTCATGTCATTAACTGAGACTGTGAGTTGCTCCTTCTGGTTCTGTAATGTTTCATTTATATGAAAACTATATAAGTAACCGTGATTCTTATTTCGAATCTTCTCTAAGATATTAAATAACTTACAGCTCCATAAATATTTGCGATGCATGATCTGATGTTTATTTCTTTACGTGCAAAAAATATACAGCCCAAATGAACTATTCAAATGTCATGGAAAGTTTCATATATATTAGTTAATTATGTATATACTTGATACATGCACGTATACACACACATTACACACATATACACACACATATATATATATATGCATATGTGTGTACGTATATGTGTGTATGTATGTATGTCTACATACATATAGTAATATAATCGTATAGCAAATACAGCTGGAATTAAGAGACATTCCATTCATCAAGTCCATTTGGACATCAGAAGAATTTCGGTACCTTGTAACTTGATAATATGATTCTTTTCAGAAGTCCGGCGAATTATTGATGTTACCAGAAAATGTGCAGATTCTTTTGGTGTACACTGTAGCATTTTTTTTTTCCTTTTATTATGTATAATGTGATGAAATCATATTTACGTATACACGCACATAGACATATATTTATGTTATATACATGAATATATATGTGTGTGTATATGTGTATGTGTGTGCGTGTGTTTGTGTGTGCGTGTGTGTATGTATGTGCGTGGCTATATGTGTGTGTATGTACATTTATGAGTATGCATGCATCCGTTTTTATCTAAGTGTACATATAATCAAACATTGTCTTACAAGTAAATGAGCAAATTTGATGATTTATAGATGTCTCCATAGAATGTGAACCAACAATACAGCAGGGAAATTCCATTGTTTTACAGCTACACAATGAACATTTTCCTTACCACCTATTCAAAACTAAACCGCCACGTTTGAGTATTACCATCAATTCTGTGTTTTGGCAATAATAAATACATTATTATACATCAGGCTCAGATATTACATTCAACTGGCTGACTAGACGGTCCCAAAAGCTATTGTCGTTTTCTTGTCCATTCCGGTTCAGTAAATTGAGATGAAACTAAGGGATATGCTTTGTTATACTAGCCGACTACAAATAACTTTCATAACAAAACTATGTAAGTTTATTGTATAAAATTAGTGTTTTGTGCAACAACATACACAAGTATAGAAATGCGCGTACACGTATAAACACAGTCACCGATACACATACACTTGCCACACGGACGTATGCACACATATATTTGTATACATATACATATGTGTGTGTGTGTGCGTCTGTGTGTGTGTGTGTGCTTGCGTTGTGTGTGTGTGTTTACACATATATGTGAATTTGTGAATGTGAATGTGTTTAGACTAATATATGTTTTTGAATAAGGTAAGTGAATTGCAGAAACAGTGCCACTGAATCACATCATGTGTTGCTTGATATTTGTGCATTAAATTAGTGAAGCATCAGTGATACTCGTTTGTTCACCAAGTTGTCGAAATATATCAACAGGACCAAAAAAAAAAAAGAGAAAAATTCGGTAACGTTCTAAAGAGTTAGAAGTTATGCCAAGTTTCATGGGAACATTGACTGGTTATGTAACAACATTAACCAAACCTAAAGCAATTGGATATCATAAAATGGAAGAGAAAAACTGTCGGTGAACAGTTTCTGCAGAGCAGTGTATATTTGCCAATAAATTCATTAGCTGAGGAGTCAAGAAACTTGATAGTAGTGATACCGATATTGCTTTGCAATTCAAATTCTGCTCGGAAATTTAACTGGTATCAATCAAAGGTTCAGTTTTTTTTAATACCTTATCTCTTTTAATCTAATCATATCAAAAAGGATGAGGTTTACATGCCTTTCTGAGAATCAGCAATTCAAACTATTTATAAAATTCACTATAAAAGGTTGATTTGATTTTCTGGCGTCGGGATTACTGGAAATGTTTAACACTAACACGTGTCGTTTCCATTCGGCAACATCTAGGGTCTTTGTAGACGCTGATAACTAATTCGCTATCTCTTTGTGAATGCCGATACCTAACTCGTTATCTCTTTCTGTTTTGTCGGCTTAAAACTGTATAGATTTAAGGCTCTCGTGCATTGAGTGCAGTTCTGAACATATTTCGGTTGCCCTATGCGACAAGATCATTAGAAATATATGGGTGTATTAACATGATTCATGATAACACGTTATTCTTGAGGCTACACAAAGGTGTTCGTTATCGTCTGTAAGCACAACGACTCTAAGTTTACTAACTTGATGTATGTAATATAGTATCGATTTCTCTTGTCATATGCACTGTCTCAATGCTGTTAATTATTTACATAAAGGTATATTCGTTACAAATTCCATCGCGGTTTATTTAATACATTCACATAGTTTTGCCAAGATAAGATAGTATATTATTGGTGAATATGATTTGAATTTAAAATATTATGGAGGTTTCAGTAACGTCATCACTAACGTTGAGGAGAAGCCATAAATTTATAGAAGTAGGGCATCATCTATATAATTCCAAGTATTTTATTAGGCTTTCAATGCTGAAACATACCGAATTACCGGGAAGACATTTAGTTGGGTATTGTAACAGTTCTACCGCTACAGTGTCCAACCTTCATTGAAGTGAAATAATATCGAATCAATACGTTTCGTATTCTCGGGTATGGCGAACATGAATAATCGCTTTTATATGTCTCCTCAAAGATAATTATACGAAAATCGAAACATGATAACTAATGAATAGCACAATAAATCTTTATTTCCTTAAGTAATTTGCTCCAAATTCATCCTGCTATATTCGTATGCGCACGGTCTAATATGAGTAAGAAATTATGTCAGACAACCAACAAACTAACTTTCTAATACGTTAAACAATTTGTACGCAAGGCTTTGAATTACGCATGCGCTATGGGATACCACTTTCCTTTTACAGGTTCAATAAACTATTTGTATTACTTTCGTCCTTTCGGAGTTTGGATTAGCATAACTTCTACCTATTAATTCAGTATTATTAAAGCTAATATCCTGGAATAAGACTGGTGATGTTTCTCTTGAAGTTATAATGATATTTCAGATGCTCCTACGAATAAAAGCTTAGTTAAGATATCCAGTTCTTCTTTAGTTCTTATCGGCATTTCATCCATCTTATGTTCTGAGCTCGAATTCCGCCGACGTTGACTTTTCCTGTAATTGACTAATTCTCGCTTTTGCTGGCCTTGTGCTAAAATTTGAAGTCAATATTTTTCTAGGCAGTGAATTATTTATCCTATATTATAATTATAATAATTAAAAATATTCCATAAGAAAAAAATTATATGTAGTATGTTAATCAAGGTTTGAATGCGATCAAGATTTTCGCCCCTGCATTTTCATTTAAATACAAATTAACACACCTTACCATTCGGATTCTTAGCAACACTGTATACAAATATCTTCCTAAAAAATCATTAAATCAAATACATTATAGAAAGCCTAATTTCAATGCCTTTAGTCAAAAGCATATTGCTTTAAGGAGGTCGAAAATGATGAAGAAGCATGCATTGAATTGGATAAACCTAAATTCATTTCAAATAAAATGTTTTCCTTCTTTGTTTGCCTGTAAACTTATACATTTGCATAAATTCAACGTTGAAATATGCGAGCAAATTATATCCAAATGCAAACAATTTATAAATCAGTGTTTGTCCTGGAGTCCCGAATTATGACAGAGCTTCTTAATTTAATCAATGTATTTATTTAAGCTTTCATTAAATTAGCTCTTAAATTATGTAATTTGTTGATGCATATTTGAGTAGCATGACAAAAATAATTCAGTTATTAACGTAAATTCATTTCCGGCGGTTCTTTGCAAAGGCTAAACGAATCTATGAATAGTCTTAAGACTCAATACGCACTATCTTTATACGATACATATTATTGTGCTGCCATTTTCTCCATAGAAAATGATAAGAACATATATTCATTAGTAAAATTCTGTTTGCAATTCTTTTAATACATATTTAAGTTAAGATTATAAAACAGAAATATGATGTACCCCTGTATGTGCATGGCTTTGTATGCTCGTGTGTTCGTGTTTTTACACATACATATATATGTGTACATGTCTAAACACATATACGTGCGTGTATACACATATTTCTGCATACTGCTTATCTTGGGCGTTACGAGCATATTTTTCGTCTAATTTGTACATATATTACGTGTTAGACAAGTAATTAAGTTGATTAAGATATTATTTGATTAAGAAATTATTTGAGCCTCGGTTAACTGCTGATGAAAGGCTAGTGTTACTTTAATTGTGTGTAGGTCTATGTGTTTTATCTGTGTTCCCTGTTTAATTATATATATGATGTTAACATCATGCAAAATTTGTGTTCACATTTAGGTCTTTCTCCCAGCGTCCATCTTATCTAGTCTTTCGTCTTCCCTATCTGTCTATTTGTTGACTTTTTTGTCTCTGTCTCTCTCATGTTTCGTCACTCGTTCTCTCACCCATTTATACGCCTCTTCCGATTTCAGTCTCATTCTCAGTTCAATCTTAAACCTCAAAATCTACCTTTATACCCTCCCATGACTCGCTTCCTTCTGTCCGATTGCAAATCTCTTAATGGTTATTTAGCTCCCCGTCGAGTCTCCTTATTTGCTCAAGAACTAACATCTAACTTCCAACACTGATCTTCTCAAAATGTTACCCTCTGCACAATCATCTCCGCTTTGTTTTTATACTCTTTTATTATTATACTTGTTTCAGTCATTTGACTGCGGTCATGCTGGAGCACCGCCTTTATAGTCGAACAAATCGACCCCAGAGCTTATTCTTTGTAAGCCTAGTACTTATTCTATCGGTCTTTTTGGCCGAACCGTTAAGTTACTGGGACGCAAACACACCAGCATCGGTTGTCAAACGACGCTGGGGGACAAACAGACACACAAGCATACACACACACAGACACACACACACACACACACACACACACACACATATATATATATATATATATATATATATATATATGGCGGTCTTCTTCCTGTTTCCGTCGACCAAATCCACTCACAAAGCTTATAGTAGATGACACTTGCCCAAGTTGCCACGCTGTGGGACTGAACCCGGGACCATGTGGTTGGTTAGCAAACTACATACCACACACCCACTCCTGCGCATATTTCTTTATTTCTTGTCGAAATATTACGTTACTCAAAATACTCTGTAATTTCGTTCTCTGTTCTTTTTGCTTGAACAATAGGAGTAATTTTTTTACTTCTGCATTCATCTTATTGCTTGCCTTAAATGCTACTCCTGATGCACTGACCGAGTGATACTGCCTTGATATTTAGTCAACTGCTGCTGATGGATATCTATCGCTATCTTATTTATATCTCGTCCTTAATAGTTTACTTCTTTCCTGTGAATATTCTTACTCAATTATGTATGTGTGTTTGTATGTATGTATACATATATATATATACTTATATACGTGCGCGCCTGCGTGTGTGTGCGTGTGTGCTTGTTAGTGTGTCTATCGCAAGTTTAATGAGATTTTAGGGAATTACTTTAAAACTACAACGATTTATCTGTTTACCAAAATAATATCTTTTTGTTTTGAAGTAACGCCGCTATTTTATTTAAGTTGTAATACAACTCCATCAGATAAACTGTATTTTAATTAAATAGTGCGTTTGTTTTCATTTAAGAGTAGCTAAATAGCTGAGTAGATAATCCCAGCCTCCATCAGATTTAGCTACTGTGCACTTCTCAATTTTGACTGAGAGCTTATGTAACAGCTAAAGTACTAAATAATCACGAATCGAGTATAATGAGTGCTACCTGTATTTAATCCCTATTACATTCCACAAATTATTAGCGCTGATATAAATAACAAAACCAGAATGTAACAAAGCAATCTTTCCGGTGTCGCTGAACCTTCTAAAATTATCTTAAAGCGGAGTATTTCCTTTCCACACGACAAGTGATTTAACGAAGGCTCTTACGAGACATATTTCAGAGCAATATACATCTAACATCTGAAACCGTCACTCTACCTTTCAATAGTAAATTTTTCATCGACGAGAAGATTACTGAGGTAATCAGTTTAATCTGAAATCATTCAGCAACCTAACTTTAAGAATCTACAGCCATTATAGAAAAGGTAACTAGACCAAGCGTTTTCTTAATAAACACTTGAACCACCCGCATAGTATTATCACGAACTGTCCACAAGGCTCTGTGGGTACGAAACATTGGGTACTTCTATGAAAGATTTTATTGTAATAATTACTGCCCTATTTTTTAGGGTCTGCTTTTTCTGATATATCTTTTATTAAGTATCTATCTATTTATGTATATATATATAACTTTTCAAAGTAAACTCTGTAATCGTTACCAATATAGCATAAGATTTCACCTCAAAGAATCATTAATTAGATTCCTTAAGGATCGCTCTCCTTGTTTATATATCCAAAGTTTCAAATTTATACATTTAAAAAAGAGATTTAACACCGGAGTTTATGTATCCAAGTCTTCATTCAATGTAAACATTTCTGTGTATAACTATATTTAACCATTAAAATAAGTTAAATATATTAGTTGTATTACACGTCATCGGGAATGATTTTCATTAGAACAAAAAACCAAAAGAAAACTTAATGAATTGATCGAACAAATCAATTTTAAAAAACTATACCATTTTCGGTTAAATACGAGATCTTCTCTGTTTACTTCCGCTAATTTGTATGGGAGGTAACTCCTTGGTCAGTTCTATGATTTAATTATTCAAGATATATAAATTATCTTAATGGCCACTGGAAAGCTACAATTACTATTGACTGATTCTACATTTACATGTCTGCCTTAAAACCCAATATTATACTACATATTACCATAAGCTGTGAACTAAAAAAATGTTCATAGGAATAATTGCTTCTTGGATTTTTTTCAAACCCCGCAAGTGATATGTTGAATTTATACTTTAACATATTAACATTGTCTGCTATAATTATTATATTCTATGGATTCCATACTATAAATTATAAATTATAAACACTTCCCATCTTATTTGAGATCCACAGTGTGCCATCTTATCTCTAGTATTTAATTTAATACCTACATATATTATTGTCAAGTTATACACTTATATATTCTGCTTTAAGATCTAATAATAGACTATATTGTAGTGTACTGTATTACCAGTTATAATTAACTCTTCATTATAATCAATCTATACTAAGTTGTGCCTAGATTTAAATAGCAAATTCCCAGCCGCTACCTATAACTTTAATATTTAATATTTCCATATGGCCTGCCTTCATATCTAATATTATATACCATTATTATTATTACTATTGTTATTATTATTGTTCTTCTTATTATTGTTATTATTATTATTATTAATATTATATTACAACTTGTTTCAATCTAGTAAACCTCCTCTTATAAACTGTCCAAACCTTTATGCCGGAACCTAGGATTGGTCTTCATTATTAAAAGTTATATTACTATTATTAACAGATAATTTGGGGGGTCTAAGTGAAATATTTTTAATAAAACCATCAACAAAAATAATACTCCTAAATTATTACTACAATGCACTATCACAACTATTATTTGTACGTTATATACTAATGTACCCTATTTAAGGATCTAAATTTATCTTATAATTTAGTATATACTAGCAGAAATACCCGGCTTTGCCCGGGTTAAAGAGAATAATGAAATCTAAAAACGCCGTCTAGACTATACAACCCTCAACTGTTAGTAGCTACGATACCATATTTCTACATTAATAACTCTCCAATCCATGCCAGCATGGAACATAGACATTGAGTGGAATGCCAGTCTCTCATCTGGGAGGGCCTTGAAATCAATGTTACCAACTGGGGACTATGTGTGTCGTAGTGATAATAAAAAGACTCAAAGGAGGTCTGCAAA
>NC_068995.1:21711099-21713348 GCF_001194135.2 Octopus bimaculoides
TATATAGAGATTACATCTAATCTTAAACTAAGATGGGAATCTATACCGTATCATCTAAAAAGGATTTTATGCAATCCTTGCTACTATTATTACATTATATTGATATGATATGTCTATGGACTAACTGTTATGATAAAATTCATTATAACACCTTGTCATATTTCAATTTTATTTAAACCAACGAAATGTATTTCTTAAAATGTGTCTACATTTCAGAGCATTATTTGTTAATTTATTTATCAATTTACCCTTAGAGAATAGTATGAAATAGAGTTCCAACGTACAAAGCGAACAGTATTTCATACCCCTCTCATATGGCAAAGATCTCGCTACGATAGACCATTCTAACCAATATGGCTTATTTTGTTCTTTGAATTCCCAGATGTACTTACTAAGACTAGTGCTTGCTATTTTCCTCCTATCTCTAAAGGTGCAGAAATGATTAGAGATTTCTTTTACATACTTGTCCTGAAGTGCATCCAAGGTATCTTGTAGTATCTGTTTGAGTCCTTACCTTACATTGATAAACTACATTTTTGACCTTCGCATTAGGTCCTTCAAATTCCAATCTCCTAGGGTTTACCTCATTTACTGTAATTAAATTCCTACTATTACATACATTATCACTATTATTAATAATATCTCCATTATTATTATTATTGTTATTATTATTATTATTATTATTATTATTATTATTATTATTATTATTATTATTATTATTATTGCTATTTATATCATGGTTTAAATTCCCATTCCCCCTTATTTCTTTAGACTTTAGTATTTTAAAATTATGTGCTGCAATTATTTGTGCTAAGTTCATGGTATTTGAAAACCCAAATCTAATGATATGTGTATTAATAATTTTTCCATAGTGTGAACTCTTTGGGAAATGTCTACTTATCACCTCTCTAAACTTTGCAATCTGGTTACTTTTGATATTCCTCCCATATGGGATTATGAACCAAACTTTATCATCTTTATTATTATCATAATTACTAATATCATTCTTAAAAAAAATTAAATTGCTTATGTTATGTTTATGGAAATATTTGGGTTTATTTCCCTTATTTCCATTATTATTACTACAGCCATCTGTCTTAATTTTATTGTTATCATTTTCAATATAGTAAACCTTGTCTCTATAACCAGCCTTATTTAATGTTGCATTATAGAAATGAGCTTCATTATTAAAAACTCTATTATTAGCAGGTAATCTAGAGAGTCCTAATGAAATATTTTAAACTAAATTATCAATAATAGCTCTAGGATGGTTACTTGATTTATTTATATACTTTAGGTTCGTTAAAGGTTTATGGTATGGTCTATATGTCTCATTTTTAATATCTAACGTTACATCTAAAAAATTTGGCACTGAAATATCATCTTCATAAACTATGCTCATCCCCATTCTACTGAAAAATCTAGCCAGCCTACCCTTAATCCTCTACAGTTCCTGGTTAGAGCAATTCCTAACATATAAAAGGCAGTCATCCCTATATAGACCCCCGTAATCCTAGAGAATTGATAATTTAATTCGTAAAGAATAAATGAACTCACCACATCAGCTATTTGAGCTAAGTCTGAGCTTCCCATGGGGACATCGAAAGCATCTGGTGTATCCTTTCTTATCCATATTTTATCGCTAAAGCTAATAAAGGATTTTCTAGCAGCTGTTATTACTTTAAATTCTTCTCTAGTAAGACCAGCCTTTTTATGGAAAAACCACATTGCCTTATTTAATATTATCGGATTAATCGATCTATAAAAATTTGCTATATCAAATTGGATAAATTTAGTGTTTTCTTTGTGCTCAATAGAGTTAAACCAACTTATTACTTGGTCTGTACTAGACTATAATTCTAACTTCAACTTAATTATTATTTTAGGTAAATTCTTATTAATAATGTTTTTACTTAATACTCCAATGTCTGTTTTTGTTCGGCTTATGAGTCTTAAAGATGGTTGTGTCCAAAAGTTCACTTTATGATCCTTAAGGATGAATCTCGGTTCTTTTGGTACCAATGGTTCCGTCCTATCTGTCAGATCTTGAATAATTAAAACATAGAACTGACCAAGGAGTTACCTCCCCTACAAATTAGCGGAAGTAAACAGAGAAGATCTCGTATTTAACCGAAAATGGTATAGTTTTTAAAAATTGATTTGTTCGATCAATTCATTATGTTTCCTTTTGTTTTTTTGTTCTAATGAAAATCATTCCTGATGACGTGTAAGACAACTAATATATTTAA
>NC_068995.1:21713985-21719083 GCF_001194135.2 Octopus bimaculoides
TATATATATATATATATATATAAATGTATATATATATATATATATAAATGCGCATGCTTGGTAAGTGCCAACGTAAGAACCTTTCTTCCCTTGAGTCACTCTGTTGTTTCTGCTAAACATTAATTAAAGAATAATATTGTGTATGTCTAAATATATACGTTGGTATGTGTGCATATAAATATATAAGCATTCGTGTATGTTTTTGTATACTTGTTTCTATATTTACACTTAGTTGTGCATACGTACGAATTCATCTTCAAGCCTTCGGTACATAATAATGTACACATAAATGAATGTGTATGGTCTGCGTAGATATACCTATATGTTGTATATATGTATACATATTAGTGGGTGTGTACATATGTACGTACACTTATATACATATACTCTGTTTTCCATGTTTATATTTACAGGTATGTGTAAGTGGCTGTGCGAGTATCCATCAACGCGTATTCATATGAATACGTTACAAAATGAAACCTTTCAAGTTTGCACTACTACCGTTTTCTCTTATCAACACTTCTTATTCATTCTATTATTATCATCATCATTATCATCATTATCATTATTATTATTATTATTATTATTATTATTATTATTATTATTATTATTGCTATTATCATTATTATTATTATTATTATTGCTATTATTATCATCATCGTCATCATTACAGCGGTGAACTTGCAGAATCTTTAGCACGTTCTACGAAATGCTTAGCGGTGTTGCCGCGTTCTGAATTGAAATTCTGCTTAGCTCGACTTTGCCTTTCATCCTTTCGGAGTCGATGAAATAAATACCAGTAAAATGCCAGGGGTCAATGTAATCGACTAGCCCCCTTCCCAAAATTTCAAATTTTGTACCTATAGCAGAAATACCTATAACGGTATTTCGCCCGTCCCTACGTTTGGAGTTCAAATTCCACCGAGGTCGTCTTTGCTATCATCCTTTTAGGGTCGATAAAGTAAGTACCAGGTGAACACTGGGGTCGATGTATTCGACTTAATCCCCTTCCTCCATCTGTCTTTGTGGCAAATATTTGAAATCATTATTATCTAAGTACCAGTCAAGTACTAGGGTCGACGAGATCGGTTTTTCCCCGCTCCCTACTAAAATCCAGACCTTGTGTCTATAGTAGAAATAATTGATATTTATTATTATTATTATTATTATTATTATTATTATTATTATTATTATTATTATTATTTAGGCAGTGAGCTGTTAGAATCGTTAGGACTCCGGACAAAAAGTGGCATCACGTCTATCTTTCCGTTCTGAGTTCAAATTCTACCGAGGTTAGGTTTGCCATCCATCCTTTCAGGGTCAATAAATTAAGTGCTAGTCAAGCACTGAGATCGATGTGATCGATAATTCCCCTCCCTACACATTCCAGGCCTTTTGCCAATAGTAGAAAAGATGATTATTATTATCATCGTCATCATCGTCGTCATCATCGTCGTCATCATCATTGTCGTCATCCTTTTTGGTATTCTTCTTCTTCTTCTTCTTCTTCTTCTTCTTCTTCTTCTTCTTCTGCTTCTTCTTCTTCTTTGTCTTCTTCTTCTTACACTTCTTCCCCTTCTCTTCTTCTTCTTCTTCTTCTTCTTCTTCTTCTTCCCTTTCTACTACTACTACTACTACTACTACTACTACTACTACTACTACTACTACTACTACTGTTGCTGATACACACGCACAATGGCGATGTTATAACGATATATGTACATATATATATATATCGTTGTTTATTATCTAATTTGGCTTATGTTGTTTCTTTTATTTTTCTCACTGTCTCATATTTTCTGATGAGACTTTGATAAAGTTTTTTTATGATGTCATAGAACTGTAGGTGGAAATTTCGTTGCACATAAGTAAATTTCTTGCTCATGTGTATTGTCAACACCACTGTGTTCATATCGAAGAACAGTGTTTGTTTGCTTGTTTTTCAGTGTGTCGACGAATGTAGCTAAGATACTAGGACATCCTTTCCATTGAACAGTACACATTTCTGTGTTCCGCCCCAAAATCGCAATATGCTTAACATAAAACATAATATTCTCTTCTACTCTAGGCACAAGGCACGAAATATTTGGAGATCAAATCCAGTACGCAACTGGTACTTAATTTATCGACCCCAATATGATGAAAAGCAAAGTCAACCTCGGCGGAATTTGAACTCAGAACGTAAAGACAGGCGAACATAAAACATAATATTATCAGATAACTGAATAACACTGATTTTAAAAATTCGAACTAAAATTCAGAAGTTAAAATTAGACGAGCAATTTAGTACGTTAACTATTTATTGCAAAAACTTAATTAAGTTTCTTTCGAATGGATAATGGCTATCACTAGAAGCACATCTATAAAGGGGAATAAAGTCGGTGGATTGTAAAGTAAAAATGAATTTTAGATTAGTCAAGTTTGTATTTAAATATTTAGTCACATTGCATACCTATTTCTTTAAATCTAAAAATAAATGCCATATTACATTCCTATGTAGTTTTTGGATGACGGAATAGAAAAGAAAGATTGAGAAAGTTGCATATTGTTGCATTCGTAATAGCATATAATGTCCGTAGCGATTGCAGTTATTTATGACTAAGTGAAGACCATACCATCAGGCAACATATTTTGCAGAATAGAAAAATATATTTCTCATATCATACAAACAGCTAATATAGAAATATTATATCTTAATTCGTTGAATATATTCCTGTACCAGTGGATTTCCAATTTCAAACTAGATGAGCCCACACTCAACAGATGATGTCTTAGGTGGCAGCAAGACCTTCAACACATACGAGGCATGTTGCAAATTAAGACAATTTCCTACCAAGAAATTAAATACGAAAATTTATGTTCTTCCAAATATAATGCAACACGTGGGAAAACAGAACTGAAGATGGATAACTATATTATCAGGCAACGCATGATGTTTTGATTTATACTTGCGAGTTTTTGTGCTTCACTGCGTCTGTTACTCAATGAAACAGCGATGTTTTGGACCAAGTCACGTTTTTCATTACAAGAAAAAAAGGAAACGGGAGTAATTGAGTGGCCGAATGTTGGAGAAATATGAAGTAAGGAAAAGGAACATTAACTAGATCAATATAATTGTACTCTACACTGTGAATTGAATACTCTCTTGTTATACTTAAAATAATATATTAATCATATATATGTACGTATAGATGTATATGTGTGTGTGCGTTTGTGTACATATATATGTGTACATATATTTGTGTGTGTGTATATATATATATATATATATATATATATATATATATATATATATACATACATAAATACATACCCACATGCATACATACATACACGCACATATGTATACATACATACCCACATAGATACATACATACACACATACACATATGTATACACACACACACACACACACACACATATATATATATATATATACATATATACATACATACATACACACACAAACACCCATATAATCGTTCATGGTCGCCACAGAAATAAATAAATAGACGGCTAAAAGGAAAGCTGGCCAGAGAGAAATAAATGTAAGCATAAAGAGAGTGACAGAAAAGAAAAAGAGATGTGTGCGTGCTGTATAATCCAATCACTATAATCAACTAGCTGCATATAGAAAAACCTGTATGACTGATGGCTTTATTGAAACTTGCAGTAGGCTTCATTTTGTTAATCCTGCTGTTTGATGCCTGCAAGATGTTGGCTTCTTGTGCGTTATCTCCAGTTGCAGCGATTAACATCATTCAGATTATAGCTAATTTCCTTGCAGTAATCTATGCATAAATATCTTAGAAGCTATTATAATTCTTGTAGCGTTGCTCTTATCTGCATGGCATATTAATGCTAATGTGTGTGCGTGTGTATATATATATATAATGTTTATATATATATAATTATACACATATGAAAGTACATATGCATATATAAAATCTGTATCTCTACATAATACACACACACTCGCATACACGCACACGCATACACACACATATGTATATATATATATATATATATACGCGCGCGCGGTGACACACACATATCGTTCTTCTTTGAGTAAATGGTTCATGTACAATGCTGATCATATCGATAGTGACAGACTACGAATATATAAAAATTGGATTTTGGGCGATTGCACAAAATGTATTGATATGATACTGGCTAAAGGAAAATGCTTACGTATTTCGATTTCTACTGATGACTATTTCTTTCAACTATATTCCGAAAGTATCTCAGAAAATGTCAGTACCCAAAACTCTGAATTGGATGATATAACATATATGTACATGCGTGTGTATGTGCATATGTGTGTATGCGTTTGTTTATCTATCTATTTTTCCATCTCTCTATCTCTCTCTCTTTCTTACTCTCTCTCATATATATATGTGCATGTGTGTGTGTGTGTGTGTGTGTGTGTGTGTTCTTATATAAGTTTTGGGATCATTGTGTCTAAGAGAATATATGAAATACATATACATATGGAGGCATCCTGACATCAACACGCCTGTACGTATTATATATATGTAATATTTATCTATAAATGCTTATTTGTGTCTGTTTTATATGAAATTTATAAAACAAATATTCGATCGATAAATATTCATTATAAATATATAGTCATTTCGTTTAATAAGTCGGTTATGGAGAACGTATACGTTTCAATACATTTCAGTATCTATTGAAAAGTGAACGTTGATTGTATAACGGAACCCATCCCGTTACATGTGATAATCATCATGATGTCGATAATGTATGGGGTAGGTTGTATAGAATAGTCGTACATGGCATCTCAACGGTAGGGAGATACGGTCATTATCAACGGATTTGATGAAGGAAAAATGAATGAGGGAGAGAATATTCAGGGTTGCTGATAGAATGGGAGAAGTGAGAAAATGAGAGTAGTAGTAAGTAATAAGAAATAGAGACAGTGGAAGCATGGATGTGAAAGAGGTGAGGCAGATTCAAATAGGACTGAATTTCAGGAATAATTGTGCATGTTGGAATACTAGCATTTATATCATGGAAGAATGTCCGGTTCAGAATGGGTAAAAAATATAACGTTTCATAGTTATATATATATATATAT
>NC_068995.1:21719457-21724036 GCF_001194135.2 Octopus bimaculoides
TGTGTGTGTGTGTGTGTGTAATGATATATATATATATGCATTTATTTGTATGTGAATATCATATTATTTTCAAACCAGCTAAGTTTCTGAAAAGATCTAAAATTATAAAATATTTAGCAAATTGGGCAGTCAGTGTAATTATAAATTATCGTAGCTAATTCGACGCTGTTAAATGAATTCTGAAACCTGAGCATTTTCCAGGAAAATGATACCATTTAGTCGATTAGGGATAAATAAATTTCTTGATTTTATTCAAGGCAAGTTTATGTAACTGAATTAATAGCTATTCAGAGATTTTCACTGGTTATTAATGTGTATCTGGATGATGGAATGATGTGAATTAATAAGGATTTCAAAAACAGACATAAAAATACAAATCTACAAGGAAACGTAGTCATCAAATGCATGAATACTCGTATTACAAGTTATCGTTCTTAAACCAATGTCATAGACGAAACGCAATGATAAACTCCATTGGTTCTATCTGGATCGTTGAAAGACGAATAAAAACAATGTTCGGTGCAACATAATTTAATTCAGCACATTAATATTTAGTCTTTTACACTACACTGCTGTCTGTCACATTACCTTTTAAGCTGCTTTAGATGTACACATGTAATTAAATATAACAAGCTGCCTCATGTAATAGTTAGTTATAAAGATAAGAAACATTATACACTAAAACATACCTTCAGCAACGCATGACAGTCTTTCAGTAATTTATTATTGTTTTTATCTATTGTGTTACCGAATGTATACTGGCTTTGTGTCATTGAATTGTATTACAGTGTTGTTTAGTCAATCCTTTACTGGGCACAATTCTGTTTATCATTATAGTACATTCATACTCTTCAGATTTTCCATAATAAGGCACGTGAGTATCTCTGTGCTTTGACAATGATTTTCAACACAATCATTCTCGTTACATCTCAGGCCACAGCATTTCTGCCAACCAGGCTAACAGTATTTGCAATCATTAAGAATCATTTTCCGTGTCATACGATTCCTAAATCTCGTGATCTTTGGTTGATTTGAGAAATAACGGAAATATTTGATATCGAAATGGAAAAAATGATTCTGTATATTCAAAACAGCCTTCACCACGAAATTGAAGCATTGATACACACCAACTGACACACACACGTTCATATAACTATATCCATTCTTTCAGACATATCTACTCATCGCATAAATTCATACATACACATATAACTTTGCTAATAAATCGGAGGTAATGTGTCACAATCGTGTAGAATAAATCAGAACAGGATTTCATAAGTTTATTGATGATATTTATCCTAAGATTATTCTTAATCCAACAAACATACATGATCTAATGCATCCAAGCTATGGCCATCCATTATTTGTCATAGTCTACTTTGATATTCCATGTATCTAATGTCTGCCACTGTTACTTTGCCCAAGGCCAGCCTTGGTCCAGCAGAACTGCGATCAAAGGCTTTCTTTCTTTATCGTCATTCATGAATAATGTATCCAGAATTGCATTAACGAAAGTGTCCTTCTATTTGTAGGATAAAGGAGTTTGATTTGATCTCTATTTCTAACGAAACGCTATGTATATATCGTTCTTAACAAGAACTAAATCGTACTGAACATCAGAGAAGCATTGAAGTAGTTTGTCCATGACTTACTGCTCATAATCATATGCAATTATTTTAAACAGTAGAATATTAATTCCTTTTACTATCGATTCTTTAAAGTGGCACTAGGACACACATGGATACGACAGAACTGTCAAGGGAACTGATATCAGTGCATTACTGGCTCTTTGTTTTTTTAATGAACCTTGCTCGATTGAAAGGTAAAATCGACTCCATGGAGATTTTGCTCAGAAGATTAACGAACGAAAATGAATATCCTAAGGTATTTTATCAGGAATTCTATCACTTCTGTCATTCGCAATTGCTTTTTATCGTTATTTTATTTACTTTTTTTTTGAAAAGGTAACACCAATATTCATCTTTCCATCTTCATTATCATCATATTGTAGCTGTGTCACGTGGTCCCTCTTACACTGGTTATCAATATTCCACTGTGAAAGTCCTGAATATTTTCATCGTTTTAAAATGTTAAAAACAATGTTAAAACGTTAAAAACAAAGCTATTAATCCACTGATATTCGCTGTATTTTTATGTCAATCATGATAATGAATTAGCTTGTGTCAAATATGCGAGCAAACGTATATAGTGTAGAACAAACTAACACAATAAGACATTTTGTTTGCGGAACATTCATAATAAATTGGCTTTGTAAGAATCTCGTAGGAGATAGAAATAAAATAAATGGGTGAACCTTTGAGGTAAAGGTAGTTTCAAGTCTAACTAACCGTATTTTATTACTGAAAAATGTTATCATTTGCAAAATTAATCCCATTTCGAATTGTAAGTTGTAGTAACAGAGAATTGCTTACTGAATTGCGTACTATTGTACAAAAATATACAGGTACAGATGGTTACTTTTACCTCTCAAGCTCACTGTCTTTATCTCCTTTTCAATAAATCCTGCTCTCTTTTGTTTGACAGTGCCCAGATTACGATTTAGTTGCACTATAGATTGAGGTAATTTCACTTAATCTCACTTATCATGAGCATTGTATGTTAAAACTCAGAAGCCATGAGGTTGCATACTACTTCTTCCGAAACCTAAATCCACTTTCACCATACGGACAGAAAAATAAATCAATGACGTCAGACTTGATACAATTAAAGTTGACAGGATTTTAAATACATTCAAAAACAGTTGATATAAATTATTACAGAAGCAAGTTTACGTGAGGATTTCTTTTCTCAGTATGGAGTCTTCTATATAATTTATCCTATTAGGAATTTTGTGCATAAAATGTTATCGTTTGCAAAGTTTTTTCCTTAAAATTTCTCTCTCTCCCTCTCTCTCTCTCTCTCTCTCTCTCTCTCTCTCTCTCTCTCCATATACATATATATATATGGGTGGGGGCATGTGTGAATGAATGAATGCATATATGCATGTATGTGTGAGTATGTATGTATGTGTGTATGTATGTATGTATGTATCTATATATGTATGTGTGTATGTATGTATATATGTGTGTATGTATATACGCGCGCGCACACACACTCTCACACACACACGCACTCTCTCTCTCACACCCACACACACACACACACACACATATATATTATTCAAATTTACAGAAAGAAGACGAAGACAGGTGTAGGAAAAAACAAGCACGTGTATTAATTTAACACTCGGGAAGAATGGAAAAGTCTTTTACATTTCGAGCCTACGATCTTCTACAGAAAAGGTTAGGAGAGTAAAAAAGGAAGGAGAACGAATAAAATTGTTGAGAAAGCAAAAACATCGATGAAATAGCCAGAGGAAACCTGAAAGGAAGGGAGATAATGACGGTGACCCGGCTGAACGAATTTATTCTAAAAATTCCTCCTTCTTAGGGGTAACAGGTTTTACATTTGCATGTTGACAATAACAAGTACTAGAGGTTAGTTTTCTTTATAGATAAGAGGTATGGGTGTGCGAAGAAAGAGTAATAGATGTATTCCAATAAAATATTCATGACAAGGAATAAGAGTTTGTTTTAAAATGTATCTTAGTTCAATCCTAACTAGAGTCACGAAAGTCTAAAAATGCTGTGTAAATTTTATGTTTGAATGAAAAATGACGTTTGGCAATTTGTGAAGTTGCGATAGACTGTTCATTCGAAGAATGGCGAGCGCTTCTCTTATATATAATTTACACTTGCCTAAGTTAGTGTTATATGAGTTTCGGATCCAATGGACCATTCTAGTGTGTAGTTTCTGTTTTCAGAGTTGAGCTTGTGGATATACTTAGCATATAAGTATACATGATAAATATATCCACAGCTGTATTTGAAAAAAAAACCTCCTTTTCTTTGTCATGCATATTTCATTGGAATATATTTAATTCTCATTCTTTCCCCACCCATGCCTCTTATCTATAAAGAAACTAAGCTGTAGTACTTGTCATTGTCAACTTCTAAATATAAAATCTTTTACCCTGAAGAAGGAGGAATTACTAAATAATGGGTACTTTATCCCCTTATTTTTACCGGTAATTAACCTCTAGAAACGGCCGATGGTACCCTATTTTAACTATTCTAAACTATCTTGACTTTTAATTTCTTTCCGCCTTGTATCTTTTATTTCGCTTTCATCACTACTTCAGACCTTCTTCAATATATTTACGCATACATGGATGTTTTAATATAGTTATGTCTACATCTATTAGTTTTTTAATCTTTTAGTTTACATATATATTTTTAGTATATTTATTTATTTATAGATATTTGAAAATTGACTATTTATTTATATATTTTTAATGTATCATGTATATACTTGCTCTTTAAATTCATCTGAAATCGGTGTTGGGTTTATGGATTAAATTATCTAGTCTTACGTTTCTTCATATTATATATTTTTATCTTTTGTCTCAAGTTCCTCTTGAGCACTTCTAAGTGCAAATCTTAACTTTGTGGAGAATTTCATTTGTGTTTAATTATATTTTTTATCAAAAATAATTATACATACATATACATATATATAT
>NC_068995.1:21724168-21729260 GCF_001194135.2 Octopus bimaculoides
ATATATAAGTAGATGAAAATGCATGTGTGCTTTAGGTTCTGCTAAGCAATCATGTTAGCGTTGTCTTTTTTGTGGAAATTGGAGTGGTAGTAATACAAAGTTAGTGGATGAAGAAAAATAAGGTCTATATTTTTTATATTATCTACTAGTAGATACCGCCTTATTAATATGTATCTTAATTACAAATAGGTTGACGAAAGGGTATACTGTTTTTTTTTTAAACAAGAATAAGCTCTATTCTGGAAAAGACACACAAACATGTTCAAATTTAACAAAAGCGTTCAAAGCGAGCTTAAATTTTTTACCGTTAATAAGTAACGTCTGAGGATAACTAACTCATATTTATAGATGCTTATATTTCTGTTTTCTGGAAAGTGTTTATATCTATCATCATAGGTAACTTGTCATTGTAATTAGAGAAATAATGACTGAGTATCACTCCTATTGGGAAAATTGCAAGTCAGATGATTGAAACATTTTTAGCTATCATGACGTATTTATTCCACAACTACTTTAGAGTCATACCTATGCTTTTAGCTCATTTCCATATTAGTTTATGGACATTTAGAATTATTGTTCTATCAATAATTAATATGTTATTCTCATTTATGTAATGGAAAACTACGTCAGACTTCTTATGTACTAGGTTGAAATATATATATATATATATCGTTATGTTTCATGTACAAAAGCGTGTTTTATTTCTGAAGTATTAACAAGTAGGTGCCTAAGCGTATGCAGAGTAATTTGGCTGCGTTACAGTGTCTCCAAATATATTTTCTAGGAGCAGTTGTATAATGGCCTGATAAAACGTAATGAACATTTTCAGAAAGTATTCCGCACAGGCAACATTTTTCATCGCCTTTGTGGATGTGACAATTGTTTTATGTACCCATTGGTATAGGCATCAATGCATTCATTAAGGTCATATATGGTTTTGAATTATTCATAAAACCTTTAGATTCTATCAAATATTGATTTCGAATTTTCGCACGGAGCCAGCAATTTCGGGTGTGGGTGTTAATCGAATACGTCGTCCCCAGTTCTTAACTGGTTGTTATTTTATCGACCCCGAAAGGATGAAAGGCACAGTCGACCTCAGCGGAATTTGAACTTGGAAAATAAAGATGAATGAAATCTAAGTATTTTGCCCGGCATGCTAACGATCCTACCAGTTCGCCACCTTAAAATGTTAACCTCGGCGGATTTTGAACTAATGTCATGTTGTTATTACTCTTCGTGACGATTGGTTTATTATAGACAAACCTTTGACTCTCCATCTCATAGAAAGATTTCCATGTGAAGCCGAAATCAATCTCTCAGACGTTATACGTACATTTCCTCAATTGCCGATGTTTGATTATTTTTCAAAACAGTGAAAACTGATTAAATATCAATAAAGATTGATGTCACTTACCAATCAATTTATGCTCACTGAAAGCACGCAGTATAAGTGAATGACTTCAAATAACGTTGTTTTCCTGCGATGCTAACAGTGAAATAGGGTTCCTAACATGCGAGGAACTAACCTATAGAGGCTGTAACCAGCTCTAAATTCCCTGGTATTCTGATAAAGTAACATTTTAAATTCAACAACGTTTGCTTTCTACCTGACATGCGTATGAAACATTCACCTCGCTCCCAATGGCATTGATAGCATGCATACACACGAAGCATCTCATGGGGGTTCACATGAATACAAGAACAAATGTTAGATGCATGTATAAACTCCAGCAATTTCCTACTGCTATTGATCTAAGCAGGGTACTTTTCCCTATCATGATAAAGAGCAAACATATAAGATGTTATACTTTGAAAACTTCTGCAACCTAATAATGGATGAGCAGAATTAAAAATTTTTAATGCATTGGCAAAGAAGCAGAATAGGAAATAGTAGGACAGAGATGCCTGGCTCAGCATTATGAGATGATGCGAAAAAATAAATCTTGCAGACTTAAGAAATACACTTGTCTTTGAGTCACATTTATTTTGTAGCATGTGTTATGTGATTTTCGTAGATGTTTTCCTATTAGAGCCTGTAGAATGAGGCTCTGTCATATTGCATTCCAGTATAACAGAGCCACGCATCGTTTACTCTCGGATGGACACCTCTCATATGATTTTAAATTTATTTATGCTCAAGTAGTTTTAGAAAGGAGTATTATCTTGTTCGTGTATTATCACAACTCTCTTGGCTTTCAAATTCCCTTCCCAGTTTTACTCGTCTACTTGTCACTCATCTTGCATTTCTCTAGTCACAAAATGATGTTAATCTCATTGCTAAAGCATTTGACAATATTAAGTTTATTCTAAAACTTATAAGTATTCACCACATACAATGCTAGATAATATATGAAAATGAGCTCCTAGATAGCAATTGTTCTACCCATCCTAATTTAATATCTCAATTCGGCTCTTTTTTTTTGTGTGTGTTTTTGTTAGTGTGCGATTGAAATATCTCTGGAGATATTTATGTGAAATTGGAGCTGAAAATGTTTTCGAGGTGTCAGCATAAATTCTCTGGTAGTTCTGTATCGTAGCTTTGATAAAGTTCAATATACTTATATTAAAATTGATGTATCTCCAGAATTAAGAGAATCCATTCTGGTGGGACCGAATAAGGCGCCTTCTTATAATAGGTCCAGTTCCATAACTTATTGTTAGTTTGTAACTTTCCTATCATCGAGAACAGTCACATCAACAAGGAGCTTGCAGCTTATCCTTCAGAACATGGCTATACACCCTGGCTTATCCTTCAGAACATGGCTATACACCCTGGCTTATCCTTCAGAACATGGCTATACACCCTGGCTTATCCTTCAGAACATGGCTATACACCCTGTCTAAATTACATATTTGTCTGGAAATGATCAATTACGTTGCTGGAGTGTATTTTCGAGAGCCCAGTTTAGATCACTCTTGATAGAAGTTGTTCCTATTTACTTGCGGAATATTGTCATTTCGCCTCTAAGGAGTCCAAATCGGTCAAGATGTTGAAAGTAGCTAGATGTAATCTGTTAACGCAGCATCTCAAAATATCACCGCCATCAATTTTAAATGTTGTGAATGCCTGCAACCGTCCTTTTCCTTACACTTTCTAAGGAAAGTCAGTTACTGTAATTACTTTTGGGAAGATGATTTGTTATATTTTTTTTTTCGATTTATATCATTGCAACATACATTTCACATAATCTTCTGATATAAGTATCTTTCAAAATGATTCTAATCATTATTACGTGTCTCTGATCTCCTATATGACTACTACATATTTCCCTATATAGAATTAGATGTTGTATTCAAGGTAATGACTTCTCTAATAGCATACATTTGAAATCTATTTTCATGTAAGACCTCATTTAAAGCATTCAACTGTATCCAACGGTGTTGACCACTGTTTATACTAAATTTAATGTACTCGTGAAAGGTATTTTGCTGACGTTTCCAGAAGTATTAATGGCCTGTATGAACGCGATATATCGTTATTTAACCATAATAAACTATATTAATCGCTTGCATAAATCAATACTGTATTCTTCTGTGTTAGTAGTGATATTACATCACTCGTTAACGAGTTTCCAAAAGTGTTATTTAGACACAATTTATTTTATTTTAATTACTACCGTGCGTCTATTTTAATTTAGATATCCGACCATCTATTTCATGTTCTTGAATTCTAACATCTGTAACCACTACATTTTTTGTTTCAATGGTTATCCTAGATTGCAGGGAGTAGTCCACGTCAGTTACATCAGTAAATAAAAAAAAAAACGTTTTTATTTGTTACTTCCCTTGTACCATTCTTAAAGAGTATCTCAAGCTAGGCTGGTTTTGCAGAGAGAGATTTTCAAAAGTCATCCTGTCATTCATAGCAGTTACTATCACTCTACTTGGCAGTTTAGTAAATTGATAGTGCCTGTTTTCCATGCAGCCACTCTAAATTGGAAAAAATCCTGATAACAGAAGAAATGAATGCAATGGGTATCAAGAAGTTATCTATTAATTGCTTGCATAATATTAATACGAATGTTATAAAATCGCTAACATTAACATTGCTGTTATTAATATCCCTATCGCAACGATTATAAATCTTCCATTACGCCCCTCCTTTACAGAGTTACAACACAAATGTTAAGCCCATTTCTTTTTTAAATCTCCGGTGCTGGGTTTCATCGGCCGATATCGTATGTTACTGAAAGATTAAGAAGATATATTAACAATTTAAGTGACATTATTTATGTTAAATCAAGTATTTGTGTACTAAATATATTACAAAAGAATTATCTTATTGAATTGAACATCGTGATTATGTAAAAGAAATAAAATATATACATATATACATATGTATAGAAGCATTTATAGTTTCATATTTCTTCAGATTTCTTACCTGATTATTCCGAAAGAAAAAAAGACAATTACTAAGGATTGCATTTTCCGGATTTAAAGTCTTCTATATTTAACTAAAACGGGGCAAAACTCGTCTGGATATTAAGATCTTATTGTCAGCTACTTGAAAAAATGTATATGTGAAATATGCTCATATGCGAAAAATTTAGACATGCAACATTGTGAGTAACCACCTGAAATGTGCCAATTATGATATAGCAGCGATGAAGATTTAAGAAGTTGCGTAGATGCTATAACGATTGTTGCTGTTGCATGTGCATTATACTTATCGTTATCCTTATTGTTGCTGTGATTACATCTACACTTATTGGTTAATCTGTAAATTTTTGATTCCTATGATTGCAAGTTAATGTCGATATGATCCTTTAGGAAGAGAGTAAAGATAACACAACAATAACAAGAACAAATATAAGCAACCGATCAACAAGCACATACCACTGAACAAGGATAACAAGCGAACAATGATGAGAACATCCTCAAGAAGAAGATTAACAGCAATATTGAGTCTTAATCCTAATAGTCTTGAAATTATCTTTCCTATTACAATATATTCCATGCCATTCTCAGCATGTAGTCATATTTTGTCCCATACATTCATTTCTTTGTTCACACGCATACAGACACACAAACATTAACACACGTATATATACAAACAAAAACACGCCTACATATTTATATACATATATAT
>NC_068995.1:21729347-21732975 GCF_001194135.2 Octopus bimaculoides
TATATATATATATATATGTGTGTGTGTATGTGTGTGTGTATGTGTGTGTGTACATATGTGTGTGTGTGTGTGTGGTCTATACATGTGCATACGTGAATTGGTATGGGTGCATGTTGGTGAAAACGTCCCTATATTTGTGCGTATAAAATTGCGTGTCTGCGAAAAATTCTAATCTACAAGTATGATTTATTTTCACTAACGCCTTAATTTCTCCTAGTTTCTTTTTTATTTCCCTACCTGGTTCTCCACATATCTTGATTCCAGTTCCTTTCTGTAACATCTGTTTTATTCTCCTGTTCTACTGCTTGCATATCATCCATTATTCTTCTTTCTTTCCCACTTTACACACTCCCTCCTCGCTTTCTTTCCTTTCTCTTTTTCCTTATTCTTTCACGGTTCCACCTATCCAAACTGTTCACTTTAAGCCTCTGACTGTTCCTTCAGTATTCCTGATTTCTTTCTACATTCGTTTTCTATTATCTTCTCACATTTTCTTCCATTCTTTCATCCCATCGATCTTTTCTCATTGCTTTCTCTATCGTTAGTTCCCTTCTTCATGTTACTTTGCTGCTGTCCTAAATATATATTTAAGGTGATCTCTCAGTGTGACTGAGTTCAAGTGTGTTAGTATATCTCGAAGAATAATAACGTGTTAATATATGACTACATTTTAGTCGATATTATGGGTTGGTGTATAAATTCCTACTATAGCAGTTCATAAATGGATGTGAAAGTCCAAATATTAGACAGTTGCTGCATCGTATCCATGCATATTAATGGCCCACCATGAGAGAATATTATATTTATGTGAGTTTCTATGTGTATTTCTGTTTGCTTGCTAGTAAATTTAAAATGGATGAGTGTCTTTAAACCTGCGTCCGTATCAGATGTGTGCACGCGTGCGTGTTGTGTGTGTGTTTGTGTGCATGGGCAAAGAGTTTATTGCACATGCTGAAAGGGTCATTAAACAGCAGTCTTAATCATCAAATTAACAACTCAACCGTGTCACATGGTTTTCCTTTTATGCCTTTCGACTTAACGTCAGAAGCAAGGAACGATTCAACCAAAAGATAATTCCTTCTCAATGATATTCTCTCCCAACAGTTTAGTGACTTTGGAAGTAAGTTGTATTTCTTACAAGTAAAGGAGAGAGAGAGAGAGAGAGAGAGAGAGAGAGAGAGAGAGAGAGAGAGAAGAGAAAGACGAAGAGGTAGAATAGAGTGAGAACTGCATTCAAAGAGACATACAAAGTAGTACTCAAAGACAATGACAAGCCAACAGTGAGAGGCTGAATGTATAAATAGAGGATAATAAATGGGAAATGGACACGGATAGAGAGATAGATTGAGCGAGGATGTATCCAAGTCATAAAAGAGCGAGAAATATATGAAGGTAAGATAGAAGATATGAATATAAAAGAGAGGTAAACAAGGAATGAGGCTTAAATTAGAAAGAAGATAATGAAAATGAATTTAGAAACATATGAATACATAGAGATACATGCTTAATTATAGACACGGACACACACACACACACACACACACACACACACACACACACACATATATATATATTTATATATATATATACAAAGAAAGAGGGGGAGGGAGAGAGAAACAGGAAGACTGACAGAGAGATACACATACAGAGACACAGAGTTAGAGAGACACCGAGACAAAGAAAGAGGGGTCGAGAGAAAGTAAGATAGGAAGACAGCAGACTAGGACAGAAAGTGAGAAAGAAATTGAAAGAGAAAGACAGAAGTCTTGAAAGAAAACGAGAGAGAAACGTAGAGTATGAGCGTGTATAATACAGAATGCGTTTGAAATAGAAAGTGTAATTTAAATATTATTTAAATGAGCTTCAGTGAAAGAGCCTTCAGTGATATTATGGAGAGCCTTGAAAGTCATTGTAAACGTGAAGATTTAAACAGGAACAAAGCGTGGACAATATGAAGCGACGTTAGGCATGTGATTTCTCTTGAAGTTTGATAATTTAACCGAACAATTAAAACACTTACATGATGAAAAGTGAATGAATGTATAGTTAACTGTAGAAAATAAGCCACTTTATCTTTAAATAAAAGGCAGCAAATAGAATGAAAAAAAATCTAAATGCTGAAATTAGATAAAGTATATTTTTAAGCAGATAAATGAAACGGCAAAGCCTATGTGATTAAAACATTTAGAAGCCATGCTATAACAATTAACTTAACGTAGAGGTAGATGTGGTGATTTATATGCATAAGTTTATATACACATCTAATTTCAAATATATCAAAACATTGGCCATGTGTATTCAAATGTAAGTTAAACAAGAAATTGATATGAGAATGAGTTTGGGAGTATACATGTGTGCGTTCGGATATATATGTGTGTGTGTGTGTGTGGTGTGTGTGCGTGCGTGCGTGTGTGTTGCCGTATACATTCGCTAGCTTTCTTACAAAAAGATCTAATGCTCTTAGCTTAGACTTTTTTCGAGGCAACCAGATCGAACTGTCTCAAGTGTAACTGCCCGAAACACTTATGACTTCTGGTACTTGACTGAGGAAAGAAGGTCACGAATGACCCGTCTTTTTTTGCCTATCCTTCTATTTATTGTTTCTCCTGTCCACCCTTGTATCATCTATCTCTCCGAATGCTTTATTATCTTTATTATTTTTTTTATATTTATATATACATATAACGGAGTACGTACACACCTGTGCACACCTTATAGTAAGTATGTATCTAAACTTTGTACGACTCTTACTCTATCTTTTAGTCCCCCTCATACATTTTTCCCCTTTTCTTTTTTTCATTCTCCCTCTCTCTCTCTCTCTCTCTCTCTCTCTCTCTCTCTCTCTCTCTCACACACACACACACACACGTTTCTTGGCCATCTCTTTCTTTAACGCCTACTATTTCCCCCTCGTTTATCTCCCCAGCACCTTTCCCTTTGTCTCTGATTTTTTTTATTCCTTCAATCCAGCTTCCCCTACCCCTCTCTCCTTATTCCTCGTTACCGGTGTCCGTCCAGCCATCATCTTTCTTTCTTGGCCTGTGCTGACCACCAACACCTCTTATCTCCATCTCCTATGCTCCTGCCTTTATGATTTCACCTAATACACACCAGCTCAATTTGATTCATTCTCAGTCGAAAGACACCTGTACTTATTTTCTTGTTTGTATTTGTAATTGTGAACCATGTTCTCCGTTTTTTGTCTTTGTTGCCGTACACATTTGCTAGCTTTCTTACAAAAATCTATAATGCTCTTAGATTTTTGGGGTCAACGAGATCGAACTATCTCAAGTGTAACTGCCCGAAACTGTTATGACTTCTGGTACTTCACTGAGGAAAGAGGGCCACATATGACCCGTCGTTTCTGCTTGTCCTTCTAATTGTTGTTTGTCCTGTCCTCCTTTGGATCGTCTATCGGTCCGAATGTTTTATTGTCTTCTATTGCGGATTTGTTCCATTTCATATGTTGACAGATACAACCACATACTGTCTTCCCGTCGGTTACGATGACCAGAGTTCCAGCTGATCCGATCAACGGAACAGCCTTCTCGTGAAATTAAAGTGCAAGTGGCTGAGCACTCCGCAGACGCGCTAACCATTAACGTAGCTCTCGAGGATATCCCTGATA
>NC_068995.1:21732985-21734079 GCF_001194135.2 Octopus bimaculoides
AGAGAGAGAGAGAGAGAGATAGAGATAGAGACAGAGACAGAGACAGAAAAAGAGAAACAGAGAGACAGAGAGACAGAGACAGAGAAAGTATTATATAAGGCATTATATTATATTTTATATATATAAACCAGAGTAAGCACATAAATGTGAAACAAGGTAGAATAAATAGTACTCGAATACCAGAGGTAGAGTAATATGCTTTATTAAAAAACAGCAAAAATATCATAAAAACTGTTATTTAGAGTTCCACGTTCCTATTCGTCGGACAGTTTTGTTTAGAATGAAACGAAAATAAGCTTATAAGCAAAAATATACAATTAGATTTAGACACACATATGAAAATAGTTTTGTTTCATTGGTCCTTTCCACTAACGTTCGTTTGAATAAACGGTTGCATGCGATAACAAATTGTGGTATAAAGTCATTTTATTATCAAAATCGAAGAAAACCTTATATCAAAAATAGTTTATAAAGAAGGACAGAGCCTGAATACTCAGGGTAAATAATTAGATGTAAAAGTTAATCAGATTACATATACGTTTAGCAGTATATACTCAAAGCAAACCATCTATAATATACATAACTAAACATACAGAGGCAGGTACATGGCTACGTACTTATACAGACATATATAGGCAAGACATAAATATATATAGAAACGCATATATATGTATGAACGCACGCACACGCTTGCGCACAAAACCTCCTGGCGTATGCTTATATAAGTTAGTTGTTACAGGCGAAAGGAAGAGAAGGAAAAAAAAAAAGAAAATAGTAGGTAATGGAAAGGAAGAAAACAGTTGAAAAGAAGAAAATGAAATAAAAAAGAGAAACGGAAATAGAAAATTAGAGAGAGAAAGATAAAAAGATTTACAGGGGTAAAGAGTGTTACGTGATGGCGTTCGAAAAGTATCCCAACACGATTAGATACTTCGTTTTGCTTGCGCAACGAACATAGAAATGCGCACACGTAAAATTACTTGTATATCTACTGCAAATATAAACATATATAGATGCGCGCACAAATATACCAAAAATATGTACGCAAATACTTGCCCATATATATAAAAGTATACCCCCACCCACATATATAT
>NC_068995.1:21734129-21735806 GCF_001194135.2 Octopus bimaculoides
ATATATATATATATATATATACTCGAATATATGCGCACATTCACTTATATATACATACATATGCATACCTACAATACATGAATACACATGCATGTATGCTTATAGGAACTTATGTTTTGCATAATCTGCATCTAGAATTCCCTTTTATAGATGCAGGTTTATACAGGGATGATGGTGTAATAGTCACCCGTAATTCAAAAGGATATGATTTAAATAAACTTAGTAAGAATCTGATTACTTTCTTCCAAAGAATGCGTTTACAGATTACGACAGAAAGTAACCTTAATAACGTAGATTTTTAGATATCCACTAAGATTTACAATTAGATAAATTGTAACCCTACCCTAAGCCCAATGAAAAGCTTTGTTATATTAGCAAAGAATCTAATCATCTACACGTAATTCTTAAGAACCAAGGTAGTAATATAGGAAGGCGAATATCATAAATTTCTGGAGATGAGATAGCATTACAAAATGCTGCGCAGTATTACAATAATGCATTAAGGAAAAGTGGATTCTCAGAGAAGATCCAGTATAGTGAAATTAATTCTAGCAATAATAGACCACGTAAAACTAGAACTAGGAACGTTTTGTGGTTTAACCCCGCATTTAATATTGCCGTAAAAACTAATCTAGGTAGGGAATTCTTAAAATCAGTTTCTAAGCATTTTCAATTTAGGCATATTTTTGATAGAATATTTAGTAGGAGAACACTGAAGGTTTGCTATTCTTGTTGCAAAAACTTTGTCTCTTTTATTAGTCAGCATAACACGAAAATTATTACAGACATCTACAGTGCCGGAGCTAATCTGAGGAACTTCAACCTCAAAGATAAGTCTTGCTCTGTTGAATGGCAAATGCCTTGAAAATGGAATTGTGTATAGAGCCAAAGTGCAACTAGATAGCTCTGGAGAATATAAAACATACACAGGGGCTTTGGAAAATTCATTCAAAATTCGATTCTATTCCCATTGAAATTCTTTCCGATATCCCGAGACCAGGATTGCGACTAGCCTTGCAAAGCATGTCTGGGAATTGAAAGAGAATGACACCCGTCCTTTCAATGTAAACTGGGAAATTCTAGAAAAAGCATCAGCACACAGACATGGAGCTTATAAAAGACCTATGAAATGTAAATCTTTGCCTCTCGGAAAAGTTCTTCATCCTGTTCCGGATAAAAATGCTTTGAACCAGAGACGCGGGCTCTTAAATTCCTGCAGGCACGCCGCAAAGCTTAAAATGTCAACCGACAAAATACCGTACGGGTAAAAATGTTTTGACTTTCGGAAAATTTTGACTGTCGCATTTGAATTTGACTTTGTATGTTATAGTTATTTTGCTTTGCAATGCCAGTGTATATTTCGACTTCACTTTTAAGCAAGCCTTGGACTGTTTTAAAAATTTAAGCATAAGCTTCGCCGCGGTTTATTTTTATTGTTTACTCACGTATTTAATTTTTGTTATATCAAAGTAATATACAATTTCCTTATTTTTACATTTTAATGTTATATACAACGGACAGTTTTTTAAAAAAATTGTTTGCAAATATACGTTATGATGTATATATTTACCTTGACATTTAGATAGTCCCTATATATTTATGTGTACCTACGTATTGTAGGTATGTATATGTGTGTGTGCGTCTATATATATATATATATATATATATATATATATA
>NC_068995.1:21735816-21736563 GCF_001194135.2 Octopus bimaculoides
ATATATATATATATATATATATATATATACATATATGCATATATAAATGTGTATGTATATGTGTATATACATACATATAGTTGGGCATGTATTTGCGCACATATTCTTTGTATATCTGTATGCGTATCTATATGTGTGTATATTTGTATTTAAGTAGATATACATGTAATATTATTCGTTCATTTTATGCCACATAAGCAGGTGAACCCAATAGTGGCTGTCAGACAATTGCTGTGACTACATCACCCTCAACATCTGGCCACATAACTCCCCAGATTGCAACGCCTTTATTATTATGTGTGAGGCACAATTGAGCGAGAGACTAGTAATATTCCCTATATCACCAAAGATGAACTGAAGGCAAGGATTATGGCAGCATTCACCAACTTAAACAAGGAAGAGCTGCAGAAGTCACCTCCAAGCCTTGGTTGAAGCCAATGACAATTTCATTGAATAAATTTTCTCTTTAGTATTTCAAGATATTTTAATGTAATTTTGAGAATATATCTTTTAAAATGAGATGTTAGTGTTAATTTCACTTTTGCGTAATCTCGACGGCAGTTTGGCAGTTTATTTACTTCACCCTGTTTAGAAAAATAGACAGATAGATAGATAGATAGATAGATAGATAGATAGATAGATATGGATATATATACATATATATATTCATATGTAGAGATGTATATTTATGTACACACACATACACACGCCTATACGCACACGTACACCTATTTATATATATATATA
>NC_068995.1:21737659-21740337 GCF_001194135.2 Octopus bimaculoides
ATAGATAGATAGATAGATATGGATATATATACATATATGTCTGTATATGTTTGTGTGTCTGTATTTATCCCCCGAACATCGCTTGACAACTGATACTGGTGTGTTCCCGTCCCCGTCACTTAGCCGTTCGGCAAAAGAGACCGATAGAATAAGTACTAGGCTTACAAAGAATAAGTTCTGTGGTCGATTTGCTCGACTAAAGGCGGTGCTCCAGCATGGCCGCAATCAAATGACTGAAACAAATAAAAGAAAAATTAAACGAGGGGAAAATTAATCGCACGACTTTGCTTACGACATCTATTATTTGTGGTACTTTACGTTGTGGTAGCTGAAATCTGAAAAGTGATTCCTGCATATTCCATACATCTGCATGTAGGTTATTTAGGGAAATGAATTAGCATTAAAATACTTACATGAATATTAAAAAAATACATTTAAAAAATTTCAAATAAGTAAATTAGATGGATCTTACATAAAAGAACATGTAAGTAAACCTAATCAAGTATTCATAAGTTTATTTACTATAGGTTTTAATTAGACAATATCTACAACTGCAATTGCTAGGATGACTTTCAATGATATTACTTTTTCTTGTAAGAAACATAATTAAGGGCAGTTTTATTTTGATAGAATATTCTCTTGTTATTCTCTTTTGATAGAATATTCTCTCTTATGATAACCAATAAAAGCAATGCTAGTTTCTTCTTGGTTACATTGTTTGCTTTAAATGTGTGTACTTGCTTTATATTATATTATACTATTTTTAGTATGAGCGGTCAGTGATGTTAATATACCCTGATCTATTTAAGATGCATTATACTACGAAGTGTAATATACTAAACTGTATTCTTTCCATCCAATGATTTCATTCTGAGTTGAAATGAAAGCAGAACTATGGAAACATAATAACTCACCACTATCAATACAGCCTTTTGCCATAAGCTTTTCTATTCTCTCACCAAGAGTATATATTAGGAACATATATTTAATGCAGGAATATTCAGTTCGCTTCAGCCGACCTTACTGGATACAACGTGAATAAAGCTCCATAGGATTGTCAGTTTTGGATGTGAACGTGTGCTACATTGATTTATTATAAATTGACTTAATGCACAAAACTATTATATCAAACGATACTGCGACACGTTGAGCAAAACAAGTGATGGTATGAAATATGAAGAAAATGCTTTTTAATATATAAATTCCAAAGATGGATAACTCCATTCTCATTATATCTACACACACACACATGAGCGCGTGTATGTGGGCGTGTTTGTGCAACGTATTTCAATAGAATCTGTAGAGAGAAAATTTAAAATACGTACTGTAATCATCGTTCCGCTATTTTGGCAGCTATATATGTAATCTTAAGTGTAATCTATGAGATATTTCAAACAAAAACAGTTCAACAAAATGAATTCAATATATTTCTTGTTTTAAAACACCTATTATAGTTTCTCAGTAATCTTATGCGTTTATATATGTGTATATTGTACCGTACTCATTTAATCAATCTTGCCATTTGAATGCAGGAACATAAATAACACACAGGTTCAATAACACAAGTAAATGAATAGCTCTATTCATTTATACACATAAATACACAAACGCGCTCATTAATACACACACACATGTGTATGCATGTATTTGTGTGAGCATCTGTTGAGCGCCTGGAATTGTAATCTTAGTCATTTAAGGATATACAATATGTACAAATAATCTAGACGTTACTGATGTCAAATATTTTATGTATCTTTACGCTTATTTGCAGCGGAATTTTGTCCAGAAAATCCATTTTAAATGTCCAGTGACAAAAAATTCAAATATTTCCAAATGAGTCGCAACGAATCACAGTGTATGTGAACAAAGACAGTAGATATTGGTTACGCCTGCTATTTCAGCTCGTCGGCACATTATAACCGAGTCACCATGTAAAAAATGTTGTATACATGCAGACAGCCTACCTGCTGATGTGCCACAGCGGTGCACATCAAGTAAAATAAAGTAAACTTGTGAATTACAAATAATGTCAAGCCGATGTCACATACTTCATGCATGTGTTATATTTGTATACTTATAAGCTGCGGAATCCAAGTTGAAATTTCGTGTGTCATTTAAACCCATCGGCACATAAGTAAACTGCTTCTGAGATACCAAATATTTTCGTCACAAATCTGTACCGTTCTCCTCATCAACACGATGACATTGAATCTGGAGAAATTCAATTAATGAAATTTTGTTTATGTAATGTTGGGGCTATATTTTATTTGCTGGGCCGTTTGATTTTATTTTTTCTATCAATATTTGTTTAGGGTCAAATTTAAACATTTATATTTAATAATTTTATCATTGGGTTAGTGGAGGCTTTTGTTTAAGTTTGTCTCGTGTGGACCTTTAGAACTCTAAGTCTACTACTGTATTTTAGATTTCTATTTAGCGTAATTGGAATTTATCATTTTCAAATTTAATTTTTCTTGTTTCACGCTCCATCTCAGATATATGTCCATTCACTTATTCAATTTATTTATTACAATTGATTTTAATGATATTAGTTATTTATAGATTTTATTTTATTAAGAACTATTACTACTAAGAATTACTAGTGTGAATCGGTAGTTATAGAAATAATGGTAATGAATTACATACATGCATGTATACGTATGTATACATACATATAT
>NC_068995.1:21741920-21742726 GCF_001194135.2 Octopus bimaculoides
GTGTGAATATGTAGGCACTGCCAATCACATACATACACACGTGGCTGAGAGGATGTGAATGTTCGTATGTGTGTGACCATATTAGTGTCTATGTGTGTGTGCATGAGAGAGAGAGATAGTATACGAGCGTATGAATGATTAGTCAAGTATGAGGAGACATTATTTCCAAAACATATTGTAGGCTCTTCAATATTTAACATCTGTACATATCTCGCTGAATTTTTTTTTTTTTTTCATTCCTTGAGACCGAAATAACCTTGGGAACTGTCTGGTGAACTGTAGTCTACCGTCGTGCTGAGTCGGCTACCCGTATTTGATTCCTTCCCATTTATAACTATTTCTCTTCGCCGGTTTTGCTAACGCGCTCGAAAACGTCATGTACATAGGATGTAGCTCTATAAATATGGAGATTTATTCAGATGTAAGAAATCAATTTTTGCCTAATCTTATTTGAAATCATAAGAAATATCCATAACCTTGCAAATATTACCATCTACATAGACTACTACTTTATCAGACTCCGTTATGAGTTAAACAAATGGAATGTTTCAGGAGCAAGCAATAAAGTGTAATACCAAATCTAATCACTTGGATTTCTTTGTAATTTGATAAAGTGACATATACTGTGTCAATGAAATATTTTCGTTTCATGTGAGCTGTTAGATGAGAGAGACAGACTAATAAAAGAGATGGTTTGGTTGATTGTTAAATAGAAAGCGTGGCATAGAAACACACACACACACACACACACACACACACACACACACACACACACATATATATATATATATATATATATATATATA
>NC_068995.1:21743073-21749151 GCF_001194135.2 Octopus bimaculoides
TATATATATATATATATATATATATATATATATATATATATATATATGTGTGTGTGTGTGTGTATGGGCTGGGGCATGTGCGCACACTATATATACATATACAGAGTAGAGAGAAACACACAGAGTGCGATAGATAGTTAGATACCGATTTTGTTTAATAAAAAATAGGCAAAACGGTTTGCAATACAATATATAAGTGTTTAATTGTTCAACTGAAAAAAAACCTTTAGACTATATATTTGTAATTCTTTCTGAATTAAACATATTTCCATGCTTTTATAGTTGGGAAGAATAAACAAATGTAATGAATGTTGGTTTCTCCATTTAGATTAAAATATAACAGTGAGTATTAAGCTTAGTCACTAGAACATTTCGCCAAGAAATTTTCACAGATACATAAGGTCATGATTTTTCTTTTGCCGTGCAAGGTTTCATACATTTGAAAAATAATATGTATTAATATGGAAATTTTCTGCCGATATCATTCGAACTATTTAGGTTTATTTCAGGACACCATAGACAGATGATCTAATCCTTCCTTGTAATTAACCCTTGCATATTTGATTATACAGGATCAACTAAATATATAATACACAGCATTACGTGTAAAACCCCTGGAATCCAGAATCATAAATATTTTATTCAGAACAGTCGTTTCTAACGGACGTCAACAAACATGGTTGTGTCGACATGGCTTTTCCTGCATAGTGATCGTTAATAAAACAATAGCTTCTTTTATTGGACGCATAGAACATAGTTACCTCTTACATATCCAACTACAGGCAGTCTTTGTCTCCTTCTGCCAAATGAATCACTATAAACTTCCGCAATTCACAATCATCGTTCGTGTTTATTTCAGGCGACTCTGTTTGAAATTTGTAATATTGCCTGACAACATTACCTTCTCAGTGGTTTGAAATAACTCTAGCTTCTTCCTAGCTGATGAAAAAGAAATGAAATAACAGAAACAAGGGCACATTTGGTGGTATAAATTGTTCTAAGATGTGTCATAATAACTTCACTGTTTCCGTCTAGAAATGCAAGTATTCGTGTATGGAAACATTTTCGGTAAACTGCTGACGAATACTAAGAATATTGGTTACCTATCGGGCAAAACCTCCTCCCATCCAACTCTTCAAATTTTGATTGGTTTGCAATAATTCCTTTGATTTTTCTGTATGGCAGTTTATATATATATATATATATATATATATATAACTCTTTTACTCTTTTACTTGTTTCAGTCATTTGACTGTGGCCATGCTGGAGCACCGCCTTTAGTCGAACTAATCGACCCCAGGACTTATTCTTTGTAAGCCTAGTACTTATTCTATCGGTCTCTTTTGCCGAACTGCTAAGTTACAGGGACGTAAACACACCAACATCGGTTGTCAAGCGATGTTGGGGGGGGGGGGCAAATACAGACACAGAAACACACACACACACACACATATATATATATATATTTATATATATACATATATACGACGGGCTTCTTTCAGTTTCCGTCTACAAAATCCACTCACAAAGCTTTGGTCGGCACGAGACTATAGTAGAAGACACTTGTCCAAGATGCCACGCAGTGGGATTGAACCCAGAACCATGTGGTTGGTAAGCAATTTTCTTACCACACAGCCACTCCTACGCCTATATATATATTATTGTTATTAATTTTATTTTATTTGTTTGCTTATCGTATCGAAAAATACTCGTACTAAAAGACCAGGAAAGTATTCCGTTTGTATTTATAACGTGTGAGTACAGCTTTACACAATACACTTTTGCTAATATTGATCCTATCAATTGATGAATATGCATAAAAAAAAGATAGTAATAAACAAAATATGATCATGTGAGTGATTTTTTTTTTAAATGTCTATCATTATTCACGTTTTAAAAATATCTTATTGCCCCATGAAAAGCACTTGACTCGTAATCACACTGAAACATATGTATATATATATATATATGTATGTATGTGTGTGTGTGTCCGGAGCAGAATATAACTTGACTAACTTCTTATTTTACTCATTGATTGTTATTGTAACAATCTGTGATCTAATAATCCTTTCTTCACTAGGCATAAGAACTTAAATACTTTGGGAGAGATTAATCGATTACTAAATCGACTTTAGTTCTTACCTAGTACTTATTTCATCGGCCTCGAAATAATGAAAGATCATCTATGCACATTTTTTCCCGTGTCCCAACTATTCTGCCAGCAGAACGTCACAATAGAATCGGGGACCAAATTATATTTAATACTTCCGTGGAATATGGGTATTTACATGGAGTTCTGAACATTAGTTAGATGTCTATCCATCACAAATTGCAATCCTTATATGTGTGTGTGTGTGTGGAGACGCTCCGCTCAGTGGTAGTAACGTCGAGCTTACGATAGTGAGGTTGTGAGTTCGAATCCCGACACTTTATCTCAGGTTGCTCCAGTTTATTCAGCTGTAGAAATGAGTTGCGATCTCACAGGTGCCAAGCTGTATCGGCATTTGCTTTTCCCTTGGATAACACAGGTAGCGTGGAGAAGGGAGGCTGGTATGCATGGGTGACTGTCTGCTGGTCTTACATAAACAACTTTGCTCGGACTTGTGCCTGGGAGGGCAAATTTCTAGGTGAAAGCCCATGGTTAGTCATGACCGAAGGGGTCATAAATATAAATATATACATATATCTTTATAAATCTTTCAATCTTGAAATTGTTTCAGCTTCAAATCTGTGGTCATGTCGGTGCACCACCGTTGTAGATAAGTGCTGAATCCTGGAAATACTACAATACCATGTCAACCCATAGGAAAGGCGAAGGAAGCCCCTAACTATTCGCCTAATTCTAAAAATCAGTTTAATATCAATGACCCAAAATAGGGACCGTATCAGATATTAAGCTAAGAAGAGATACTGCACTTTTATCTGAGAAAATCATAGGAATTATATACCATAGGAATTATATATAAAACGTCCTCATTCCTAATACTCAGGCGTTTGAAATTATCTTTTACTTTGTCCTTATAGCGTAATAGCGACCGGCCTAGACCGGCCTACATTACGTCATGAATTTACAAGCTGCCAATAAAAAAATTTGTTCGACTACTATTCATGCGAAGGATGTGTCCACACCATCGATTCTGAGACGATCAAAAAAGCCTCTTATATCATATGAAAGTTATTCAGCTGACTGATGTACCTACGATAAATGTCCCTGATCTATAGAAAAGAAGTTAGGTCACTGTCTTATACACGTCAAAGTTTGTCCCTATTGAGACATAATGGGCTGTCGAAAGGCGATGATAAATCTTCTCGAAAGCTGTACTGGACATTTCAATAGGAGTTTGGACCTTTCTATCGAGTGTTAGCATTGCTTTCTCGAACACAAATGCGCGAAGTATGTGTTTTGCCAGTTCGTGCGCAGGCTGCGATTATAGAAGTGAGGGAATATATTCTCATTTATTCGCCTGGTGTTCAAACACCTGGAAGTCATAGACAAGCGTCATAACACAAAAACGAGACAAAACATTAATGTCTATCGTTCCTGTAGCTGGACCTAATGTGATTTATCTCATCATCATCATAATCATTAATGTTATTATTTTAGGTAAGCGGAAAACTGGCAGAATAGTTTGCACGTTGGGCAAAACGCCTAGAAGCATTTCTTTCGTCATTACATTCTGGGTTCAAATGCCACTGTGGTCGAATTTTCCTTCCATCACTTCGCATCAATAAAATGTGCTAGTTGGCATTAGGGTCGTTTTTATACCCTGAAATTGCAGGCTTTGCACCAAAATTCGAAAATAATATTATTTCCGTTCGAAATTAATATTAATATTTCCGTTGGTTTTCAACGGATATTTGTCAACTTCGTATCAATTTCTACAACCCAAATATTCATCTTACCACTTTCTTAGAATACTTACTGTACCAAGCAAACATGTTTACTTTAGTGTCAAGACATTAATACCGATATGTAACATACTCAGCTACATCACGAAGCATCTTGCAACCGTTTCTGAAGCGAAAGATAATTTTATTGTAGTTCCAGAATTTGTGAAATTCGTATTTTAGATAGCATTGTATTTTACTATGTTCTTAAGTTCTGATACCATCGCTACTGAGTCAAAAAATAGCTACTTATTTTATGGGTGTGAATGATCTATTTGTTCCAGAGTTTAGAATTTGACATCTTATCGTACTTTTAAATAATAATTTTCAAATTTCGTGTTGTGTTTTATGAGAACACCCTTTTCCCATAATTTCAAATCCAAATATTTTACAGATTTGCTAATAGAACATCGTAGCACTCCTGTCATAACCGCAGTTCTTATAGTCCTCTTTGGGAGCATGTAAATATATGCGTGAGTGTGCGTGTTTGTGTGGATGTATGTAAGTATGTATGTAAGTATGTATGTAAGTATGTATGTATGTATATATGTATGTACTTGAAAGTAAAAATCCATAAATATATATGGCCAAAGGTCTTTTCTCTTTCACCATACATTCTGCATTCAGCCAAGATGCCTTTGTTGCCTGCGTCCGTCCTTATATATTTAGGTTTTATTTCTTGATCCCCAGCAGGCATAATCAAACCCTGCGTCTCTCCATGTCCTCCAACACTTACAATATATTTTCTTTGTAAGTATTTCTCTTCGTACCATTACTCTGCAATTCCGAGAAAGTTACTTTCCTTTTCTTCCTTCATCTGACATATTCTCTCCTACTGTCTTCAAAATTTCCTATTTACTGCCAGTAAAGTACTCGTTCAAATTCTATTTCCACGCACTTTTTTACACTTATCAATCATTATCTTCAATCCTTTGAGTTTATATATAACCTGCCCACTTTAGCCTGTGAGCGTATAACCCTGCTAATTACAAAAAAATGTTCTATTTGTCTTTTCTTCCTTTCGTATCTTTATGTGCGATAATTATTCTGACTTTCTGCTTCATGTGCGTTCCACACTTGAAAACACAAAATTCCATTCCGATGTCATTGATAAATGCTCTCATAGTACGGATAAGGATATTCTATTTCCTCTGTATCTTGCCGTCTAGGTTTAGATCATCTGTTAACTGTAAAAGGTATATATTCCTGAGCTATATCCTGGTATACACCCCTCATTTCGAAGGAGAATGGAATATGTGCAATGGAATACAGTACAATTATAAACTATCAATTTGGAAGATACACCAAATAAATATGCATTTCTCAAGTGGGTGCCTACCTTTTACCATAACCGTTTTCCAATTTTACAAAATTTCCTGTGTTAGTTCGGGGCTGGTATTTACAATTTTAAGTGTTTTAGTGTATTCAGGACCAATAGTACATGACAGTTTCATATTCCGTATTAATAAATCCAGCGCTTGATCAGCCTCTTTGTAGACACTGTAAACCATGCATTTGATTCATAGTCGGTATTTCTTCTCCTTGAATTACTCCGGCATTATTTCTGTGTATCAGGGAACAAGATGTGTTCCTCTAAATATGTATACATCATTTCTGAGAACATACTTGTTAAAGGATTTGCTAGTAGTGTCATATAAATTATCGATCGACAATTTGAGATCGCACGCGGTTTCTACTGTTTCTTAACGAATAGTTTTCATTATCATTCTTAGTAAAATAGGTCAGATTCTGCATCACGTGTTTTCTGCTTCTGCCGATTACAACTCGTAGATTCTACTTCTATTTTCGGAGATGATCGTTTATATATACCATTTGACTTTTGTATTCACAGCGAAGTTACCGATTTAATTTGACAAAACCACCAGTTGTTCTATCGCAACAACACCTTTGTGAAAATTCTTATCTAAAGCCACAGAGAGCTCTCATACCTGTGTGACACACATAAGTTCGCTGGACATCAACTCGGTATTGTGTGGTGTCGGTGTACGTATTAATGACATCAACAATATTTCTATATCATTACAGCCTAGGGAAGAAAAGCCTTCCTCATTGTACAAATATCATCATGATCCTTCTCCTCTTCCTCCTCCTCTTCCTCCGCCTCCTCTTCCTCCGCCTCCTCTTCCTCCGCCTCCTCCTCCTCCCTCCTCCTCCCCTCCTTCTCCCCCT
>NC_068995.1:21749179-21758206 GCF_001194135.2 Octopus bimaculoides
CCTCCCCCTCCACCACCTCCACCTCCACCTCCTCTTCATTTTTATTATTATTTCAATCATTTTTATCATTATTATTGTTGTTGTCGTTGTTGTTGTTCCAAATTATACAAATGTTATTACATGCTAATTGCTTATTCCACTACATTTTTTTTATCCTGTTTTACCAGGAACGTCTCTAGGTAGGTATTTCCAAGGTGTGCGAAATTTATCTATGCATATTTTAGTTGATAGCTTTGCTATTATTTCTGCATTGAGCTATTCTTGCGGGTTCTGGAATTTTATAACGTATCCTTAACTCTGTTGAACATGCTTTACTTTAGCATTTTTTTTCTTGCATAATGTTTATGATGATTATACAAAATGCTTTTCGACTGTTCAAAAGTCCATAGGATTATTTAGGAGAGTACTTTTCGAAATCCAGGCAGAATGCGGTGGAATTATATGAATTTGCGGCGTTTTCTTTACTACTATACCCTTCTACCCAAGCATATAGAAATGAAATTTATTATGTAATTCTTGTCTTAAATACAACACCGGTGTTTAGAAGGCAAAACGATGTTAACAACAACAGAACGACAAAAATAAGGTATCAACAAAATTCAGCTGCACAAAGATCTGTCAACTAATTATATGCTATACGAAATACAAATTTTCTGTAGATAACAGCATTAGCTTTAGCGACATCAGATATAAATTAACGATTTATGAAGTACGCAGATTGATAACGTTAGTAAAATATTTTGTGATGCCTTACGCAACATGGTGTTGATAAGGAGATAAACTATGAATCGGCCAATGAAAATACATGAATTTTTTTTTTAATCTCCAGAAAAATATAGCATTATTTATTAAAACATAGTACGATTAATTGATCAACAACTCAAGAAAAGATATCAATGTAAAATGCCAATCGATAACACTACATTCATTATAAAGAAACAAAATAGAATGTTCAACAAAGAGGTCAAAAGGGATCTACATAGGCGAATATGTAAATGAAACAATGAAAAATCCATCGGCCCCGCCACGTCAAAACGGTAGAGGAGTAGGGGCCGAAACCGGACGTGGTTCCTCCTGATGATGTCTTCAGCTAACTGGATCCTAATCCACCAAGGGAAGGTATGTCGGAAGAAAGTAATTCAACAACGTGGGTTGATGAACCGTAAGACGTGTGGCCAGAACCTCCTGGAGAATAACCATAGCGAGGGACATTCCACAGTTGAATTAGAACAGTCACAAACAGTGAAAGAAGACATGCACCCAACACCAGAGCTGAAGACACCTCCGAAAGGGGGTGGCCCCGCCACGTCAAAACGGTAGAGGAGTAGGGGCCGAAACCGGACGTGGTTCCTCTTGATGATGTCTTCAGCTAACTGGATCCTATAAAGGAGCTGTTGTGGTAGCAGACCACGAAACATGGTTGAAATTCCCCAAGATACAATTGGAAATTGAACAATGATTTGTCTAAGCATGCAGAAGATAATTTACCCTGCTCTAGTTACGTAAAATTTATTTGAAATGCCAAAAAAAAAAAGAAGAAAAATTCATGTAATTTATGACTCGAATAATGAAGTAGATTTAAAATACTCTACACGAACATATACATTGAAACAAGCACACGTACATATGCACGTATATATTATTTGCTTTGCCATTAAATTTAGATCGGCCATTCATATTTTTCACTTTATATAAACAACACTCAACCAATCCCGCAACAATGTCATACTGTTTATCACACGACATTACGATTGACACGTCGTTGTAGAAGTTTCTAGACTTCCTTCTACGCAGCTGTGCAAAATAACTTGTACAGGAAATGATATATAATAGAATCAAAGTATAAAAACGTGTAAATGACTATGTATGTTTATTCACATAGGCACAGTGACATTCAGAAATTCACAGAACGACTTTTATAATACATACGACTGTGACGGTGTGTTCATGTATACATAATGCTCACGTGTCCTTAACCCTGCTTCATCCACTGCCAGTGACATTTTCACCATTTTCACACCATAGAAATTTTGACAACTTGCTGTCACGGATGATGAAGACTTAAATATACCTGCCATTGTAGAGAAATATTTCACACGAATTACATCCATTTCAAGATTGCTACATTTATACTATAATTATATTCAATCTACACAACTTCTTCAGTTGTCACATTTCCGTTCGAGTAACCACTTTCAAATTACACACATACAAATACACATAACACAGATGTATGGACGCACATAACACATGCACGTGTATGTAAACACGTACGCACGTTCGCACGGACACACACACATATGCATACAAATACATACATACATACACACACATATATATATACACACACACATATATATATATATATATATATATATATATATATATATATATATATATATATATAAATGTGTTTGTGTGTTGAATGGAAAGTCAGTGTAAATAAAATGGCACTCGAATCGATATGATGTAAGATAAGTTTGGCGAAACTGATATATTCTTTATTGCGACCGCGTACTTCGATTTCATTACAGACAGATCAGCAAAATGTAGGCCTCAAAGTAATCGGGAATGATATTAGTGGAATTTGGATGCAACTTAGTGTCGCTCTAGATTCCATTGAAATAATTACAAAACACACCAGTAAAGAAGACAGAAACGAACGAGAGAACTAGATGGTGTGCGCGGAAGGGTACTTTTGGATAAGTTAAAGGTGACAGCTTAGGATTGATTTAAACCTTTTTTGCCGTCCTGACCTCTGTTGTAGGATGGTTTGAAGTTCATGGTAAACAGAAGTTTCAGACGGAAATGAGGGTATTTTAAGCTACTATGAAATATGTATTCTGTATGGGATGAAGGAATCGACGGGCAGGGTTGTCGGAATTATGGTTAGTAGGAAAGGAAATGGTCTAGAAGTAGACTGTAATTGCGATGAAGTTAAAGACGGAAGTGTGACGGGTTTCCAATTATAGCTAGAGAAACATTTAGATCTTGTATTTCAAATACGAAGATAGAAATCTGGAATTGTGCACAACATTCCTCGCAGAACTGCATTCATAGTAATAGACTGGGGAGACACCAGGGAGTCTCCGATATGTACTGGGAAAAGTTTACTTCCATGTACCCTATATAAGACATCCATATCTTAGTTGTGTTTCTTCATAAAACAGACGAGCGGGGGTAGAGACACTAGTTAGTGAATAAGGGAACCGATCGTATAAATTTGATAAAAATCTTGGTTATTTTCATTAAAATTTTGTTGTGCAGTATGTAGTTGGGTTATTCAATTTATATACTTTCATAAATACAATATCGTAGCAAAACAGACTTCACTGAGATACAAAGCAACAGACTTATATTTGGTAACAGCAGTAATTATAACTACGAATCCAATATGGATAACACAAAATATACTAAGCAATACATTACAAAATACACATTCAGTATTTTATATTATTCTCTTTGTGTTCCCTTATTTCTTTTCCAAATGAGTATTTTCCCATCTCTCTCAGTTTTATTTTATCCTTCTTTCTTTATTTTAATTCCAAATTGTGTTCCGTATTCATTTATATTTTTTGAATCTGAATTTAATTATCAAGAACCCACGGTTTTTTTTAATGATTTATTTATTTTTATTCTTAACTTCGTTTGCTTTCACTATAATTTCTTCTTTATTATATTCATTAGAATTATGTTTTATATTCATCAGAATTACACTCTGAAAATATCTTTAAATGATCATCATTAACTTTCTTTTCTACTCATTGAGGTGCTCTTCGAACGAAAGAAGGTCACCAGCCGTCTTCCACATGCACATACATACTCTCTAATACACACGCACGCGCACCTTCGTTTTGGGATCACCACTACTTTATTATCTCCTTTTCTTCCTAGTTCTCCTGCGCAACCCTTCTGTTTGGCATTCGCCATGATAGATCGCTAGCCATTGTACATTCTTTATTTTCTCTCCTTGTTTCTTTCTGTGTTCTGTTCTGTGGAAGAGCGTAGGTTCGAGACGTTAAAGACTTCTTCACTTCGCGAGCGTTAAACTAATACTTCTGTTTGTTGTCTACACCACCTCTCTTCATTTTTTGTTTCTTTGTGAATTCTCCCTATATATATATATATAGGTTTAGAGAAAAGAACCAAAGTTCATGAACTTATCCATGAATTTAATTGAGTTTTTTACCTGTAAATATGGATTTTATCTCTGATATATATATATATATATATATATATATATATATATATATATATATATATATATATATATATCTGTAAAAATATTCGGTTGCCATGATAAAACTCCAAGTTTCGGTGGCGGGGTAGAAACCCACGTCACCATCTCTTCAGTTATCTTGCCATTGAAAATTGCATATTACCGATAAATTCCTCTATTTACATAATATCGAGATCTCTTTCTTTCTTCTGTTGTATTTTCTATCAATATATATATGTATATTTATATATATATATATATGTGTGTGTGTTTGTGTGTATGTACGTATATATGTATGTATGTATATATGTATGTATGTATGTATATATATGTATGCATATACATTCACATCTATGTCTGTTTGTATGTAAGTGTGAGTTTGCATTTTTTTTTCGTTTTTCTGAAAATCTTCATGTGTTTACGTATCCAATAGTTCATTTTATTCATCTTGTACTAAATTTTACTGCTCTATCCTGTATATTTATGTGTTCCCAACTCTTCGCTTTCTCTAATATTTAACTACATGTATTTTATAATTTTTCGTTTTATTCCTCTCCTTTCTTCCTCATACCATTCTATTTTCCATTTGATCTTTTCATTTCATCATATTTTAGTTCTTCTTTTACAGTTTCCGTGTTTAATCTTTCTTAATATTTCTAACCTCATTTTTCTACCACTCTACCTTTTCTTCCTTTTTTCCATCTATGTATTTCCCATGATTCGCCCTAATCATTTTCCCTAAGTTATTTAACATTAAGCCTTACTTGTATTAAATGTTTCAGGCTCTATGTCACAAGTTCCAATAACGGTTTAAAACCCGCTGACTCGTGGTGATAACATATCTTAAATCCAAACAAAGGAGCTGAGTGACAGACATGAATGAATACGCAGGAAGAAAAAACAAAGACAAATCAGCATGTGTTTGTGTTATTTGTGTTGTATGCGTATATGTTTATACGTATGCATGCGTTTGTGTTTGCAATTACAACGTATAACTTCGTGTGATTTTATTTGTAAGAACTAGGAGACGTGCGAAGGAAATTAGGTAAAAAAGAAACACAAGGCGAGATTGAGATAAAACGTAAAACAGAAAAGTAGCATTAAGAGGAATATTGTAACAGTTATTGAAAGGATGACTATATGCGTAGAAAGGTAGTGAGAAAGAAGGCCTGAAAAATAAAAATTTCCACTATGAAATTTATGTGCGTTTATGCATGGATGTATGCATGCATACATGTTTCACCGAATTTACACACGTACAAATGTATGTTCGATTATAGATTAAATTATATGTGTGTGTGAGTGTTTGTGTGATGGTACGTATGTATACACGCACACACACGCATACTGGTCGCGCACATATATATACACACATGCACACAGACACACACACTTAAGAAGAGACATAAATACATTTTAAAAATATTCTTGGTGCCTTTTGTACTTACTATCGTTTCTGATAAGTATTCTAGGTGCATTCATCGTTCCGTTTACTCAATCGGTCTATTGATCGACTGAAAATATTGAACGACCTTAACAAATGCTATCCTCTATAATGCATATCAGAAACAGATGTAAGTCAAAACGGCACAACTAAAGAAAGAGGCGTTTCCCACTATTTATGCATTTCCTTGTACACCGCTTTGTGAAAAAAGACCAATTTAACAAGTTTAACTGAGGAGTACTTATCTATGGATTTACAAGATCGACTGGTGATGGACTTCAACTGGAGACATTGCTCTAGGCTTACTTGGGGTTCTATACCAATCTGAAAAGCTGTTGTTAAACTGCTGTATTTGTATTAACAGAGCTGTGAACTACTTTTCCAGGATTTTTTTTCAGTCTTTATAAAGAAATATTTAGGTATATGTGTGTGCATAAGAGTTTGTGTATATGTTATACATATATATGGTAATATCGAATACTCAAACTGAAATGGTCTTTTGAGCTTTATACAATACACCCATGTTTCAGTGAGACGGTCGTCATTATAACGCAAGGCAATTCGCTTAATGTCCCAATATTGTGGATTTACCTTCTCAGCATTTGCATCGCAAACTACTTAGTTGTGTGGATTACTTGTCATTACAGCTACACATATTGTATTTAATATTATTGCTATAACTGCATAGAGAGTTCCACAGTATCAAGGAGTAACATAGTGTTGATAGCAAATATGTAGAAGAAAGATCAATGCTATAAACCATACATATATGTTCAACGACACAAGCACATACACAACATAGATAAAGTGGAGAAAAGATAGAACAAACATGATGTGGGCAGTAGTTAACAAAACCAGCATCAATGACAATAGTAAATCCAATACAGGTCGTCGTCGACTTACAACCACAATTGGTTCCAATCATAAGTCGATTTGGTCGTAAATCGGCCTATAGCTTTGTTTTATATTTTTATATTCTTAAGGTACATTTTCAGGTAAAAGTCACACGCAACATTCTGTATTATACTACTATACTGGCGTTAGTCAAAAATTTCGGAGTCTCAAATAGTCGTCTTATAAACAAATGCGATGTTGCCTCGATGTCTCTGTGACAGGATATTCATCCAAAACTCGGGATAACCACAATGGAGATCGATAGGAAAACTTGGGAAGCGTTTGTTAGCTGACATCATCCGTAGACGGGTTAATATCTAAGGAATTAAATCCATTACGTTTCAACTGGACTATTTATTATTGCTGCCGGGAGCTGGCGCACCATTCGGTCACAAGTCGGATAGGTCATAAGTCGACGACGACCTATAATAGTACCAACGACAGTAGCAACTGTGCAGCTCTCAGTGATTAGTAGACACATTGGGTCGATATCTCTGACTGGTTTATCTTATGATATGCAAAATTCATCCTTGTAGTTAAATAAGTCCTTCGATATTAATTTCCTAAATATTACTGTATTCCCCACGCATCAAAAAGTAGTATACCACCTGCCCTTCCCTGCCCTTCCACCCACAAGTGCGCATACAGAGACACACACGCAACGAGGCCGACAGTACCGACACGAATATACATGTAAATATTATTATATGGGAGGTATCTTTGTACTCATATTGATGGCAATAGTCAAGATGTTATACGCCCCAAAAATTCTTTCAATCAACATATAACGAAAGATAAAAGAAATTTGACATAGAAGATGAAATATATAATATACCTCTGGGGTGATGACATCAAAAACGGCTTGTGTTATTTGTTTGCACTCATGAATATAATACTAACTACATTTATGAAGATGTTCACAAAATTGAAATTCCCTGTAAATAATTAATCAGTACTTGCGATTTTCTGACTTTTCGAATCTTCTTTCAAACAAGCTAAAAATATGAACAATCCGTAATTACAAGGAAAAAACACTTCATAGCAATGGAATGTATTTGTTTCTATCCATGACATGCTGAAGATTTCGAAAAGTGGATGAAATATCGCAGCGCTATATGTACACGAGGGTCGGCAGGAAACGTCCATAGGCTGCCCAAGATATTCTCGGTAGAATGTGACGATATGAGATTTAGTTTTTAACATACTCCCGCAGCCCAGCAGTCCAAACACTTAATTCGTCGGTGTTGCAGTGCTTTGGTACCATTGGGGAAAAGGATTTCACCCTGTTGGTCAAAAATGCTACCAACAACAGATGTCATGTCACTGTCACTGAGATACTGCTTCTCAACAAGTTTGTTTTCATGTTAGAGATCAAATGATAGCCAAATAAGGCCAAATCGAGTGAATATTGATGGAAATCAACGAGTTCAAAGCTACACTCAGGCACGGCGGCTATTGAAACCAAGGACTTGTGTGCTGGAGCATTAATCTGCCGAATCAAGGCCTTTTTCCTTAGTTTTCGTTGGTGTTTAGTTTTGAAAGGCGTTCGTAGCGGCCTAAGCAAGTTGGCATAGAACTCTCCATTGATGGTCCGAGCATCAACACCTTTTTGCGTCCCAAAAGCCTGAAGCCATCACATTTCCTGGAGATAAAACTATACTTGCCTTATTTGGAGCAGGTGTGGAGGGGTGCTTCTACTGCATGGATTGTCATATTGTCTCTGGTTCAAAGTGATAAAACTAATATTCATCCTAGGTTAGGAATCAGTTAAATAAATCAGCTGGATCAGCCTTAAACACTACCAGACGTGGCAACCACCAAGCACAAACCTTCGTAATGCCAAGTTCATTGTGTCAAACATTCTCTTTCACGGGATATGCTGATATCAATGGCTATTTGATTTATAGTTAACCCCTCGTCATCTATTACCATGTGGTGAACACGATCAATGTTTTCCTCGATGGATATGCGATATCCATAACATTGCTCACTTTCAAGACTCTCCGGTTTCCTCCTAAATACAGCCGCCCACATTTGTATCGTTGATAAAGCTGGAACGTTATTTCCAAACGTAGCACCGATTTCAGACACTGTTGGATTTTACTCATAGGGTATTGGAACCTTAATAATGGATTTACAAATGCAACAACCAATCTTAAAGTCTATTGGATTTTACTCACAAGCTATTGGAATCTTATATGTATGCCATTCTGCCTAAACAATGGATTTACAAATACAATATCCTTACATTCACACTCTATTTCCTATCTTAACTAAACAAACTATTGCTTAATCATCCTCTCACGCCGACTCCGATGAAGGAAATATAATAAATATCCTGGGAACAGCTGTAAAACATTCTATTTATTAATGTTCTATATTATACACAGCCTTGGTTTATTATTTCATTACGAAAAGCAAGTCCTTATATTCACACATTGATATATGGCCTACGTTGGACCCCTTATTC
>NC_068995.1:21758388-21764143 GCF_001194135.2 Octopus bimaculoides
TTTCCATACATACATACATGCATACATACGTAATACATACATACATACATACATACATAAATACATATACGCATAATATAACTCGTAATCAATTTGAAATATGTTGCAGGTCCCCTTGCAGACCTTAATAGACATATCAAAGCATCGGCGACAAGGAAAAAAAAAACGTTTCTTGATAAGAAATGCTTTTGAGGGTGGTCTTCCTCGGTTATGAGCTGTTTTACTTCTTATGAATAATAGTAAACAGGACATAGGAAAGGTAGGAATGAGAAAAAAGAAAAAGTGTTGTAAAATGATGTATAAATATACTGACAGTGTTCAAAATATATAATGAGGGGAGAGGAAGGAGTGTCACATTGAGAATATTGACTGATATTGAGTGACTGTGAATCAGTATAAATGAAAGAACTATTTGAATGAGAAATTAGTGGAAAACGAGATATGAGTGAGACGCTGAGAGTTTGACTATAAGAAACCCATAGTCATACAGTCTGACCTCCAAGTAGATAGAGAGTGAAAACGTCTATTAATATGAAATATATAGTGAATATCTTTCGTGAATGAAAGGCTTAAAGTGAGGGGAAATATTTAATACGTACTATACGTACTATTTAGATGTAAGTATGCATGAAAGAGAAAGAGAATGGTGCAGCGATCGGGAGAGTGTTAAGGGAGGGAGATGTGAAGAGAGAACTCAAAGTGAATTGAGTCTAAAATTACGAGTTTAAAAATTAAGAAGCAAAATCGAAAACCTTGATAGAGAGATTGGCAGTTTGAGCAAGCTTGACAGATTGAAAGAGAGATAGATTTAGAAATTTATTCCTCCAGGAAATGAGAAGCAGAGAATAAATTCGGATTAAAGATGGTGATAGAAATGCATATGCTCAATAATGTTACTGATAAGGATTCATTTAAAATTTAATGAATAATTTATCACAGTGCAGTGTGATATTTCTTTAGAAAGTTACTCAGGTATTATTAGATCGTGCTCTGTAGTGGCTAAATACCACCTTCTGCCTCAACAGTGCCAATAGGCAAGTCTTGCAGTCGATAAACTAGAAATGATGTTGAAATAACCATGAACTCCAAGCCTATCTTCGTAAAACACCAAGACCGCTTATAATGATATAGCCTTAGACAATCTCCGTATGACTAAAATGGATTTCAACGCCTGGCACAATTTGGATACAGTTTTGCTCAAGGATATCGATGGTAGGATTAAAAATAATATTACAATAATAATGATGTTGATGACAACAACAACTGTAATACTTAAAATTGATGCTTTGAAAACAATTTTGATACATTATTATCATTGTTATGGGAAGAATTTCTATTAGATTATTATGACGCGAATAATAGCCTTCCAGAAACAATGGGTGCATACATCCGGTGTGACAGAACTGCAATAAATAGAAGTAACTTACGGTTTTATGGGAAATCTTTATTTGTGGCTTGGTCTTATTTCTGAACACCTCCAATAAATGGAAATGGATTTAATAAACATATTAAGACTAGTATCATCGCTAGCTGATATGTAGAAAAATACACCAAGTAATGCAAACTACAATATAAGATATAGAGTTAGTAACAATTCTGAATTTACATACAAAAGTTTTATTATGCCTGATGCATAACGTGTACATGCAGAGAAGTAATTTTCCAGATAAAGCGTAATACCCATTAGTTTGAGATTTAGGTAGGGGCGAAAGACATTGATTAAATGTCTTTTAGATCAACACTGCAACAAGTCAATGCATATAACAATTTACTTTCGAGGGGATTTCTCATACTTAAAAATTATGCAGTTATATAACAATTCCCATCTGTATAAATTAGATATTTACGAGAGGAACGAGAATACTTAGGGAGATTTCCATCATTAAATGTTTAGAGGAAGAAATATAAGCAATAGTTTAATACTAAACTAGATTCCACGCAGCAAAATTAATTACATTAAGCAAATTCAAGACAATTAATAACTGTGCGAAAACGAAAGCTTCTGGATAAATGTCATCCAACAGAGACAAACGGAATGATAAACTGAGACAGTTAAGGTTTGACTGAGAGTGCGGAACGAGAAAGAGAAATAAGTATAAATGAATGCGAGAGTGAGAGAAATGGAATTTCAGCAATCCAGATAAACAAGGCCAGTATATATGCTAAAACATCATTAATCTGAGATGGGGAAAAAGAAGTGAACAGAATTGTAACTGGATGCTGGCCGAGAAGTAGGCCAAATAAAAGAGGTTTTATGAATCGAATGAAGAGAATATGGGATGAAAAAAACAGTTTTTGAAGCAGCCGCCCAGAGACTGATAGACTAGGCAAGGGAAATTCGTAAGAACGTCTAGCTTACAGAATTAGAGGCTGAAGAAATCAGAGAAGAATAACGAAATGAGATTGAAGAGTAAGAAACAGCAGTGGTAGAAATGGGTAATGAATGGGTAAGAGATGAAGAATATGAAAAAGAAGGAAATTACTATGTGCCTGAGATTGCTGATGAAGAAAATAGTGAAGATGATCTAGTTGGACAAGTGACAATAACTGCTACACAAGATTTGAATGACAAAATGAAGGAGATGCTAGAAATGTCACGAGGTAAAATGTGTGTTCGAAACAATGAAGTGCCACCAAATGTCATATGTATGGATAGAGGGAAATTAAGAAGAGGCACAGAAAAAATAAATGGCGTTTTGTGCTTGATTAGGACAGATAACATCAGTGAAAAAAAACAATGAATCATGGCTGATACTAATGTTTAGCTGACATCGTAGGATAACAGCGGAAGACAAAAGAAATGAAAAGAAAGGAAAAGAAAGAACCAAACTGGAGGAAGAGAATACGAAGTTGGAAGGACATTTGCATAGGATAATGAAAGAAGAGCTCAAGAATGAGGTAATAATCAGAAAATTGAATGGACAGTGCAGGTTGGAAGAAAGGGGAAAACAGTACATGAAGAATTGTCAGAAATAGTGACAGCCTTAAAAGCCAAATTGAGATGTGATACTAGATGCAAAAGCTTTACACAGAATAGAATGTTTCTATTAAATAGGCGTTCTTTTGAGGAAGTAGAGGGGACCAGCATCAGGAAATGATACCTGATGCGGAAGAAAGTAAAATATTTTTGAGAACTATGGAATAGGTTGCTGAGACATAAATAAAGTGCAGAATTGCTAACACAGGTGAAGAGACAACTTTCAACTGTGCCAGACAAAAGGACAACAAAATTGATCTGTATAAAGTGAAACTAAAGTTTATAAAAATAGCAAATTTGAATAGACCTGGGTCGGATGAAGTACAAGGCTACTGGCTGAAGAACTTTACACAGGTGTAAATAAAGGACTGCCTGCAGGATGGTAACATTCCTACTTTGGTGGTAGTTGGACGAACGCAGTTATATCTCAATGATACCTTGAAACGTAACTTGGCATCAAACCTTCGACATATGTGAAATATTATGACCGGTGTAATTTGAAAGCTATATAATCATCAAGAAAGTAATCTACTTTCAGAAGAGCAGAAAAGATACTGGAATCAGAGTAGGACAACAAAGGACCACTTATTAGTTGATAAAATGATAATTAGAAATTCTAGACGCAGATTGACGGGACTGAATGTAGCATGGTTAGGATAGAAAAAAAGCATATGACATGATACATCATAATTGGATAAGTAAAACAATGAACATGCTTGGAGTAGCAGAAGATATGAAGACAATGGTTATTGAAAGTATGAAACATTGGAATACTGAACTGATTGGAGGAAAACAAAGACTTGTGACAGTGAACATCTGACGCGGAATATTTCAAAATGATAGCTTACTTCCACTCCTATTTTTATTGGCAATGATACTGCTCAGTTTGATATTGCGACAAGTTAAAATAGCTTATGATTTTAGAATGGGATATGTTCAGTTAAATCAACTCCTTTTTATACATGATATGAAGATTTATGTGTTGCACGCATTTTCTTAAATGATATGGGTATGGAATTTGGGGATGATATAGTGTATTATCTTGAAATGAAACGAGGAAGCCAGGGTACTGAAATGCCAAAAGGTCAAACAATGCAAGCAGTAGAGAAAAAAACAACAACAATGGTACAAGTATTTGGAGATAAATAGAAATAGATGAAATAAAATGTAAAGAAATGAAACAAATTACTAGTAGAGAGTATACAAGTACAGTGAGAAAATTATTAGAGCAAAACCTGAATTTAAAAAGTGTTATTGAAGCAATAAATGCAAGAGCAGGACCCGTAATTTGATATAGTGATGGCATTGTAGACTGGACCAAAATTGACTTTGAGAAACTTGGCAGAAAAACTAGAAAACTGTTGAATAAGTGAATAAAGAACAGGCGGTCAAGTGTGAAATAGACGAAAAGAACAAGAACGAAATTCAGAGAGAGAACTTTAGACAGATTGCACAGCCAATCTTGGTGAGCCACTCAATATGTGTAAATACCAAAATCCAGGGCTTAGCTAACAAATGGGCAATTAAAAACAGAAACAGAGAGCCTATTTGTAGCAACACAAGGTTAAACGATATAAAAAAGAAAAACAACTTGAGGAAAAATGTACAAAGGGAGAATGTATCAGAAAAATGTTCAGTCTGTGATCCTTGGAACGAGGATGTGACATCCACTGCTGCAGAATGTCCCAAGTTGGCACAAGAACATTAAATAAAAGTAGTAAAATGGGGATGTGACGCTGGGGACACATGGTACGAACATCTGGTCTAAAGAGTGCTGGAGTTGGAGAATTGTAGGATTCTGCAATACTTTCCTATTCAAACGGAAAATAAGCAAGAAAATAATAGACCAGACATAACAATATTAGACAAGGAAAAGAGCAGTTGCCTACTAATTATTACATCGTGTCCGTTTGATTTTGGGATCGTAAAAAAAAAAAAAAGACGATAACCAAAAGAAATGCATTACTATTTGTAAATCTCTCAACGAGAGATATTCATTTACAATAGTCTGGAGTAAAGATTGTTTGCCAACATAACATGGCAGTCATGGTTCAGGACGAGTGTTTCTGGGGCTAAATTACCACCACATTCGTCCTAAACCAGGACTGCCATATTATGTTGGCAAACAATCTTTACCCGAAAGAAATGCATCCCTTAAAGATTGAAATTGCAAGAATTTGGAACATGAACATTGTAAAGATTGTGCCTATAGTAATTGATGCATTGAGAACTATAAAGAAAGATATGGGGAAATGGTTGGAAAAAATTGGAATAGAATGCTCTTTAGAGATTCTACAGACGTTTTACCTCTTAGGGACGAGAAAGATTATTAGAAGGGTCTTTAGCTCTTGCAAGACTATTGAAAGTGTGTGTATACATTAGGTTATAGGTAGTAAATCGGTACCCAAATAATTTGTACCAGGTATGAGAACAAACCTGAGACCAATCAATAATAATAATAATAATAATAATAATAATAATAATAATAATAATAATAATAATAATAATAATAATAATAATAATAAATGTATAAAATAGCTCCTAGTCTGCGAAACTTTTTATCTGTAAGTATGAGATCATGAAGAACCACACTGATGTTGAACAATGACAATGAATCTCTAAATGCTGGAGATGTAAGAATTTCATGTGTCATTTTCCAGGGTGACTCACTATCACCACTCCTCTTCTGTCTAGCCCTAATACCGCTCTCAAAATTGCTCAATGATGCACAGTATGGTTATAAAATATTTGATAAAAATATAAATCATCTCATTTACA
>NC_068995.1:21769015-21770242 GCF_001194135.2 Octopus bimaculoides
TTAGTCACTGTATATATTCCTCGTTAATCTCCCAATATTTTTCATATTTTTTATTATTTATTTATTTATTTAATTATTTAGTGAATATATAAATATTGATCAATTAATACAAAATTTTAAAAGCTCTATACCTACAAGCTTCGTTTCGGACAAAAATGTTCATGATATATATTAACCAGCAATTTGATTTCAATAATAACTCCAGTTCTGTTAAAAAGCACTTATATAAAATTATGAATAATGACTTTAAATTGGTTCAGATTCAATCGTTCTTATTGTATACATGTATGCACATGCCATGTGGTTATTGATTATATATTGATTATATACATATGTATATATATATCTATATATATATATATATATATATATATATACATATACATATAGATAATATACATACGTATATATACATATATATATATATATATATATATACATATACACACACACGAACACATATGTATGTATGTATGTATATATGTATGTATGTATGTATGTATGTATGTACGTATGTGTGTGTAACCTGTGTGTGACTTTAAACTGCTCCCGGCTTCTGAGCATACATCCCCTAACAACTATTGTTACCATGTGTGGCCTAACTCAGTAAAATAGCAATTCCCTGGAACACAGATATGGTTGAACTAGCGTACATCATGGCAGTCACTCTGAGTGCACTGACGCTAAAATACCATTGACTGGTGTCATGGTACGCAGTATAACCTCCAAGCTGTTGTTACAGCAGCCTTACGGGGAGGGACACACTCATGCATAATCTGTGCGATTAACGGTCATCTCGATGCAGCCTGCCACTGAGTCGAAATCACGGAGGTCAGTGAGGGGTAGTTGCGTTGTACATGTTTCAGTACGTTTCAATAACCTAGACATCTCTCTGTATGATGATCTTATACGTCTTACCAAGTAAGGAAAGTCGTGTGCCAATGGAAAAGTGGTGACATGTGCAGATCTAACCAGTTGGAAGTGTGCAGTACATTATAACTTTCATCTGTCTCCTATACAACAAAACAAGGAGATCAACTGCAGTACTGAAAAGTCATGTCGGAACTCATACAGTAGGAGTCAGAAATGCTTTTGACAACGACGAAACACAAGGAGACAGCAATCATCAGTCGATGTGTCAAGATGGCGCCATCAGCATGTATTTGTGTGCATATATGTATATATGTATGTGTATGTATATATATATATATATATATATATATATAT
>NC_068995.1:21770502-21774978 GCF_001194135.2 Octopus bimaculoides
TATATATATATATATATATATATATATATATATATATATGGGAGATTAAACACATACACATACGCATGTGTTTTGTGTGAGTTTGTGTGTGCATGTATGATGCATGTATGTATGTATGTATGTATGTATGTATGTATGTATACACACACGGATACGTACATGTATATTATAGGTATAATGTAAAGGAAGGAGGCGTTATTGTGAAAATATGAAAGTATATTGAACAAAATTTTATAACAAAAAAAAGATAAAAGATGATCGTAAGACTGCTTTCCGTCGTATTTAGTAGAAAGAATTCCATCACTCCCGTGACCTCGTAACTTAGGCAATATGTACCGCGCAAACTTCTGTTATATGAATTATAAATGTTACACATTCTCACATGAAAGAAAGTAGTACTTTAAGTGCGTGAACAAAAATAAGCAAAGATAAATGCAAACCTTCATGAATAATGCCTTTTAAATGTAAATGGTGTCATTGATGTCGGCTTTATACAAACGTCTATTTCTGACTTATGTTTATAAATACCTCAACATAACAGAAAATATGTGTTACTAATAACCTGCCTAGTGGCAGAAATCACAGATGGCGAAATGGAGATATATTTTATTCATATCTCGCTCATCAATCTTGGATTCAAAGGACTGCATGACCTTTCGGGATATATTGCTTTCGATGGCAGAGTTAATTGTGTCTGTAGGGATTCTTTTTGTTCTGATATGTAGGCATACATATTGACGTATATGATATAAACATATACACATATAAACATAGAGAAAAATATACATAAAAGCAGTGTTGTACCTTTTCACATATCTGTTCGGTTCATATATGCGTGTGTATACATGTATATACCAATACGCACACACTCAGTGGCACGCTCATGCATAAATATGCATACACACACACACACACACACACACACATACACACACACACACACACACACACACACACACACACACACACACACACACACACACACACACACACGCACATATATATATATATATATATATTAATGGCAAAGTCATCTTATAGTTGGTTTTACTTTAAACCTTGAAAATTCAATTATGACATGTAGTGCACCTGATCCACGTTAACTTTACTAAAATTCTATTTCACAGCCTTGTTTGTAGTGCCCAAAATACCCCCTGGTACTATGTAATATGAATAAGCAAAAGCATTGCAAAAGATCTTAATTTATTTAATAATTCGTGCTAGGTTCTTACAAACTCATAAACTGTAAATAAGCGTGACATTATATTAAATTTTGACACTGTTCAACTTTGCACCTATTGCAAAAATATGATATAATAAAATTGTATAATTTATATGTCTAATATGTTGAAACACACGACAACTTATAAAAATTCACCTAAAAATATTGTTCTACGAATTTCAAATATCATAAGCGATCAAAATTGATTCAGCCACGCAGCGTCGATACTCAAGCACGATGGTTTTAAGGGTTAGATAAATTACTTTACAATTAACAACACCCCTAAGCAAAAAAAAAAAGAGAAAGAATAGAGGGAATAGTAACTATTAGTAACACTTTCAAGCTAATTGTGAAAAATTGCAAATTTTCAATACAAAGAGGGTGTGAGCATTATAACTCTAACAGTGAATACATTTAAGCTTAAATATGGCCAACACATAAATTTACGAAATCTACTAACACATATATTTCTTATCGTTCCTCGTCGATTTGCATACACACACACACGCACATACACACACACACACACACACACACACAAACACACATGTATGTATGTATGTATGTATGTATGTATGTATGTATGTATGTATGTATGTACGTACGTATGTATGTATGTATGTATGTATGTGTGTGTGTGTGTGTGTGTTTTCGCGTGTCCATATGTATATATTGTCTTTCTATATTTTATTTTATTTATGTATTTCTGAATTTTATGGGGCTCCTTAGCGTGGAGAGGGCAGAGCGCGTGATATAACCTCATTTAAAAACAGTCAGTAACAAGCAGCTTGCTACCATCTCAGATAATACAGATATTGATTCAGCGTTGTCTGCTTTTAAAAGAAGCTCTATTTCAGTGATTTTGTGAAACAGTCGGTAAGGTTAAGAGGAAGCATCAAGACTGGTTCGACTTAAATTATCCAGATATCTCTCCTCTTTTGGATAATATGAACAAGTGTCATCGTCAATGGATGTCAGACAAAAATAATGCCACCAAGCGCAATGTGTTTTAGAAGGCCAGAAATACATGCCAACCTCATATGAGGAAAATGAAACAACGCGGTAAAAAAAGACGAAAGAAGGCGCAGGAGACGTAGAATGCTGTGTCTCATGACTCAACTTCCATACCTTCGATTGAGAGTAATCATTTGACAGACAAAAAATAAGAGATCACGAAGCGCTGGGTAGAGCAGATTTCAAATGTTCTGAACACGCATATGTACTCAATTGCTGATGAAGAACTGATCAAATACTGAGATAAAAAAAAAAAAAAAACGCCATAAAATAGCTCACAAATGGAAAGTCGTCTGGGAATGATGGCATACCAGCTCAAATATATAAACATGATACCAGTCTCCCGTTGAACAAATTATGTGAACACTTTCCCTTAATACGGGAGCCAGAATCGGTCCCACAGGAGTTCAAATTTGCTTCTACTGTCCATCTATATAAGCTTAAAGGCAAGAAATATGAACGTGACAACTATAGAGGTCTCCTGTTTTTTTTGTTGTTTTTTTTTTGTATTACCGCGAAGATCTATGGACGTTTGCCAGCTTTTTTTGCCTGAATCTCAGTAAGGCTTCCGGGCTGGTAGAGGTACAGAGGATATGAGTTTCTGCCTGAAGAAGCTGCAGGAAAAAGCTCGTGACATTTTTGTCACTTTTGTAGATGTAACTAAAACCTTCAACACCGTATCTAGAGATGAACGTTGTGTTACCCTCTGAAAACTAGGTTTTCCCGAAAAGATGATCAATGTCATCACTTTTTTCCCCCAAGGGAAGACGGCTTCTCTTAGATCTGGCGTGGAAGTGTCCGATTCCCTCAGAGTCTCAAATGGAACTAAATAACGTTATGCTCTTGCATAGTTCTTATTAGCTATATATTTCTCTGTCAATCTAGAAACAGCGTTCAAAGTTGTTAAAGAAGGAGTAAAGTTTGTGTAGAGGAATGGTGGTGACTTGTTCAACCAAGAGCACATTAAAGCAAAAAACTAAGACTCTGTCGAAAGCAGCTCGTGATCTGTGTTTCGCAGACAATTGTGCCCTCGTAGCACACAATGTTGAGGACATGCAATACATTCTAAACAACATGTCGCGTGCACCAAACCCGTTGGTCTGAACATTAGCATCACGAAAACTAAGTTTTTCCATCTGTGAGTATCCTCCTGCTGTTGCCCTTACTATATATGTTGAGGGGATAGCATTAAAAACTGTTTCTTGGTTCCATTGTGCCCAATAATGCTAAAAGGTTTTCGGTAAATTATATCATAGACTTTGAAGCAGCAACGAAGTATCACTGAAGGCGAAAGTTGCTATGTACATGCTGGTGGTTTTTACATCATTGCTTTATGATGTAAAAGCACATCAACCAGCTTGATGCTTTTCATGTGCGGAGTGACCATATTCGTAACTTAGGTGCTACCAAACTGCAACATATCAGGTAATGAAGCCACCGTCATTAAAATACAGCTCAAATTGTCAGGTTATCTCTCACGAATGACTGATATAAAAATTCCAAATCAACTCTTCTTTGACCATATCCCAAACTGAAGATCTATTCGAAGGCCACTCTTGTGCTTCAAAAAAAAAAAAAAGATAATCTGAAGCGATGCAAAATTTTCTTTGGTTTCTGAGAAAAGAAAGCATCAGAACTCAATACTTGGCAGCGGTGCTGCTTCTCAGTTCAAAGATTTAAGCAAAGCCGACTACAAAGTCGGGGACCAGCTCCATGCAAGTATGAAAGCAGGTTGGTAAAACGCCGCTCCTGCAAATGAAAACCTTACTTGTCGTGCACATACCAAAACACGTAGCAAATTATCAGCAATTATTATTAGTACTATTATCATCATCATCATTATTATTATTATTGTTCAGTGGTTGTATTTTTATAACATGCTTTCACTTCACTACCGAGCGCAGCTCTGTGTGCCTTGGGTATGCACTGTGATGCTCTTATGGTTACTGTATTGAAAGTGTTTTGCGTAGGATGTGTGCAGTGCCCAGTAGTGCAATTTTATGTATGTTATATATATTTGTAAGTCCTGGTATTTTTGTTATGTATTTGTCTGAATATTTTTTTATTATACCTAAGGCACCTACTATGATAGAAATTGTTTCTGTTTTTAGATTCCACATTCGAGTTACCTCTATTTCCAGGTCTTTGTATTTCGAAAGTTTTTCCATTTCTTTTATGGAAACGTTGTCATCTGCTGGTATTGATACATCAATTAGAAAGCATTTTTTTTTCTTCATGAT
>NC_068995.1:21775298-21781277 GCF_001194135.2 Octopus bimaculoides
TATATATATATATATATATATATATATGTGTGTGTGTGTGTGTGTGTGTGTGTGTGTGTGTGTGTGTGTATATATTTAGACATATATGTATTTGTATATATATATTTATATTTAATAATATATGTATACATTTATATATATGTATATATATATATATGCATAAAGAATAAAAAGTTGCGAATGGTACAACATTGCACTATAGTACAAACAATGAGCTGTATAGCGGTTGTAATTTAGTCATCCATAGTCTGATAATATTTCGGAATGAAAATGAAATTCCTTCTTCAGATATTCTTAGATTAAGTAGCCAAAAAAAAAAAGAAAGAAAGGAAAAGCCGTTGGAAAGCCGGTTATAGCAGCGACTCAACCTCAGAATATCTGAAGGAATTTTATTCGGAAATATTATCAGACTATGGATGACTAAATTACAACAGATATACAGTACATTGCTTGTACTATAGTCCATTGTTGTACTATTAAAAACTTTTTATTCTTTACAAACAATGCACAATGCTTCAAGTGAACTACAATACTCTCTCCTCTCTCTCACTCACTATCTCTCTCCTCTCTCTCTCTCTCTCTCTCTCTCTCTGTATATATATATATATATATATGTATGTATGTGTGTGTGTGTGTGTATGTATGTATGTATGTATGTATGTATATACAAGGGTTGGAGAAAATAATGGAAACACATTAAAATTTCAAACAAATTTATTTTAATATGGAGTAGGACCGACTTTAGCAGTAAATACATCTTGACTTCTACAAGGTATGAACTCGTGCAAATTTTGAATTGTTACCAAAGGAATTTTTGTGTATACTTCAGCTAAAACAGTCCCTAGTTTTTGTAGCGATGATGGTGGAGGATATCGACTTCGTATTTGTTTTCCGAAAATGCGCCATAAGTGTTCAGTAATATTGAGATCTAGGACTGGGTGGCCAGATAAGATGTTCAACTTCACTAGAATGTTCCTCGTGCCATTCAGTAACAACTTTGGAGTTGTGAATTGGTGCATCATCATCCTGAAATGTTGCGTTTCCCCCTGGAAACATTTCCGCAAACATAGGATGAATTTGATCAGATAAAATGCTTAAATAGTCCTGGCTATTAGGTCTGCCATGAAGGGAAACCATTGGGCCAGCGGATTTCCAAGATATAGCCCCCCCCACCACCACCACCACCAGATCATCACAGATCCTCCTCCATGTTTAACAGTTGGAAGAAGCCAGTCTGGGACAAATGCTACTTTTGGCTATCTCTACTCGGCCGGTGGTCGGAAATCAGGTAAAGGATGACTCGTCCGAGAAAATGGCATTCTTCCACTGCTCTAGGGACCGATTCTGTAGGTTTTTACTCCGTTCTAAACGCTCTTCAACGTTTGTTTTTGAAAGTAGTGTTTCTCTGATTGCAGCCCTCCCGTGGCATCCGGCTTTGTGCAGCTCCCAGCGAACAGTTTTTGTGAAACTGGGTTCTTGAGGTGATCATTAAACTCTGCAGTAATTTTGGGAGCTGTACTTATGTGATCCTTTTTAAAAAATTGCGTAAGAGTCCGATGGTCCCTATCTGAAAGATTTGGTTTTCTTTCGGAGTTTTGTTTCGACGGGGAGGATTTTCCCTCTTTCTCAAAGGCTGTCATTGCTTTCATGGCAGTATTTCTTGATACACCAAACATTTCGGCTGTTTTCCTTACGCTAGTGTCTGTCATACGAGCATCAACAATTTGAGCTCTTTGAAAGTCCGATAGATCTGTCATTTTAATGAATTTTAATTTCCATTTTCTGATGATATCTGAAAAAGAACAGCAGTTTTAGCGAAACATATTAAGCAACACTAATAATAACTCAAAAACATAAATATAAACAAGCTTTTGACGGTTTTATAGATATTTTAGATTGATGATGCAATGATTCACGCGCTCACGCGCGCACAAACACACACACACAAACACACACACACAAACACATGACGATTTTCTTTCAATTTCCATCTAGCAAATGCAGACTGAATACTTTGGTCGGCCCGAAGTGTGCAATCTTGAAGGAGTCATAATTCGAAGCAGTGGCTTCCTACCGCCTGACTAGGAGAGAGGCATTATTATTCCTCTCTGGAGAGGTAGAAATTATTGCCATGACTGATTCAGCTCTAGGGCTCTTACACGATAATTGCAGAAGGTTTTTGTCGAATGTATTCTAAACAGTCTGAGAAATCGTCTGCTTGACTCTCCTGACGGCCAGAGAAGTTGGGATTCACGCCATAGAATTCAACTACTGACAGGATCCTTGCTGGCAAAGTACTCATAAAAAGCCGTCGAAGTTTTCGTCTGAGGTTGGCTGCAGCATATATTGACCTCCGCAAGGCATTTGTCTCGGGGTTCAAGAATATACTTTGGAGAATTCTGCAATACCCGCCAGCCTTGTATTTTGTCTCCCCCTCTATTCAATGTCTTCATGAACTGGATATTTTTTTGGTTTGTGTCTCGGTCTTATTTTGGAGCATTTATTAGTAAAACTAGAATTACTGACTAAATTTTGCAATAACTCGATTATTCTTAATGAATCTGTGGATGTTTTAAGGAGTGATATCCTTTCATTCTGTGAGGAAGCGGAACTTTTTGGGTGACGACAAAGACCTTGTGCTTCCTTGGCTTCCTGGTGGACTCCATCTTGTTTCTCTCTTTTGCGATTGAGAGGGACCACGTTGTTTCCAACTTCACCTATCCCAGCATTGTGGTCCATATCAGTAGTAGTTACGAATACGAAGTCTTACAAAGACGTGGTCATGCTGGTGAAGTTGTGAACTCACTATACAAATGCATTATCGCTGCCGATATCTGAGCAAGAGGACAAAGATTTGAATCTCCATGTCCCAGATCTTCCATCTTTTGCTCTATATTGGGGAGAGTTCGGCAGTGTGCGAAGACAGTTGAATTTCTTTAGTGCTGCGATGCTTCGCAATAGCAAAAGGATTATAAAGGAGAAATACCCTGTTTTGGGCATAAGAGATATTAACTTTGAAACCGATAGCTACTCTAGAGTAACAGATACAAAACAATACCTACTATTTTCATTCATCCATCTAAAGCATAAAAAGTATATACAACTGTGCAAGTAGAATCTGTACAATTATATTCAGTCACAAAATCCAGAAGTGATGATTTCAACTAATAACTTTATATTACTCGAAAGACTTACCCGATAATGGAATCAAAAGTGCTAAAACGATAGATACTAATCAATTAGGAGAACAAAAAAACATACCCAAGACATACAGTATAGATCAACAGAGATTGCGAGAAATGCAGTTGTGTACATTTCCCTTTTCAGTGGACGACAAACGAATAAAAATGCCCTAGAAATATATGCAATAGTTTGTATTAAAAGACAAAGTTTTTTTAAAAAAGTTTATTTACAATCACAAACTTTTTTCCTAAAATTCCAACTCCAGTAGACAAAAAATGTAACTGTCGTAATTGCGCAGTCTGTTTCAAACTCACTGGGAGCTCGACATATATTTACACTTAAAATTCATTTCACTTGAGCTACACGAGATTAAACTATGTTATCAAATGCAATGGATGTAATGATGATTACATAGAGCAAAGGGGATTATTTGAGACGAAGACTGTCTGCCTTCCAGTGCGGCGATGCCAGTAACGTAAAATGTAACCGTCAGTAAACATTTGGATTTTTGTGCGGCAAATATTCCAAAGACTAAGATTACCTCTTTTATCAATGTACAGCGACCATCTCAGTTCATTTCGATTACATGAGGAACATATGTTTTTTTTTTTGTTTTAAATAACTTTAAATGGAAATCAAACGATTTATACATACCAACTAAAAAACTAGATGTAACAAATGGAGCACCAGATATTTAAAAATCAAGATAACGGGACTCATTCGGAGTAAGAAAACTTGACTCCCATCCACAATGTAATCACATTCTTTTCAGTGCCCTAGTGTAAACTGATTGGATATTGGATTATGTTAAGTTATTACTGCAATGGTTACTCAGGCAGAATATATTGTGGGTAGAAAATCGTTTAAATAATTGTAGTAGAACACTGCTTGTTCACAAGAAAAAAGAAAACAGACAAAATCACAATTGGTCATGGTGCATTTAGCTGTATGTATTTGTGCATCGGAAACATGAAGTAAAATAAAATTAATGAATATAAAATCAGTATAAAAGTATTTCTTACCATTTCCATACATGATTTTTTTCTTAAAGAACGGAAATAAATCATGTGTTTCCAATTTTACGAATAATAAATTGATATTAGTTATAATTTCCTGCATCAAAATAATCATTTTTTTAAAAATATTAATATCAGTAATATATAAAAACGTATATCTCAGTCAGTCTCGTCTGGGTGTATTTAATTTCTCGTTGAAATGAAACCACTGTGAAACGAATTTACTCACTGAATTAGCTTGCAAATTTCTGAGTATTCCACAGATACGAGAAATATTGTTAAGATGCATGGCTCAGTGGTTACAGCGTCGTGCTCACAATAATGAGGTAGAAGGTTCAATTCCCGGATCGGGTTGTGAGTTGTATTCTTGAGCAAGGTACTTTATTTCCCGCTGCTCCACTTCACCCAGCTGTAGAAATGATTTGCGACGTCATTGGTGCCAAGGTGTATTGGCGTTGCCCTTTCTCTTGGATAACATCAGTGACGTGGAGAGGGTAGGCTGGTATGCATGAGCGGCTGCTGGTCTTTCATAACAAACCTTGCTCGGAGAGTAACTCTCTAGATGCAATCCTATTGTCATTCAAGGCCAAAGGGGGTCTTCACCCTTTTATCCTTTACGAGGAGCATTAATATATCTCCTAAGCAAACTCAGTTAGAGAATACCGTGCAACCAGTTTAAAATTTTGAATTAATGGCGCAGTCTATACGATGGCCTATGATACGATTCCGTCAATATACACGCTAATTTCGTACCGACTCGAGTTATCTGTATTTATCTGTATTTTCTTCTCTGAAATGTCACAATTACGAATTCATGGGATCAATCTAACATTGTGACACAACATTGGATCGATCCTATGAACTCGTAACTGTGAACTTCTATGGAATCTCTCATACTGCATATCTGATATGAATATATACCTGTGCGTATCTCATTTAATTTAGCAAGTTATATCAATATTTATTGAGAGACTTTCCTTTCAACGCTGAACTTTAGAAACGTCAGTTTTACTCTGTCTGTCTCTCAGTGTGTCTATTTGTCTGTCTGTGTCTCTAACTTCGTCTCTCTTTCTCTCTGACCAATTCTTCTCCTTCTGTCGTTCTATAGGTATATATACGAATGTGAGTGTGAATGAGAAATTGCCATGTCTAAATGATGAAGGACGCTTTAATGTTCTGTTCAGTTATAATTTTATCAATGTACAGGTGGTCATTCAGCACAACGAAAAAACCCTGCAAGACAAACTGAAGACCTATAAACAATATAGAACATGATAAATAAAATAGTCCTCGATAACCTTTAAAAAAGATGCAGTCATTCACTACGAATATTTTGCTTCTGCCCATTCTAAGATCACCGGAGGTTAACTAATATGAACAATCTTTGCTACATAATAAATCAAAGAGAAATATGTACATTATTAATTTAACTATTAGGTTTAATGAAGTATTGCATTGACGTTGCATTGAAATATATTGGAGTAAATTATGTTGAGAAAAGAACAGAGGGAATTATAATTATGAAATTTCGACAATATTATTATGTCATATTAAAATCATTTCCTTGATATGACATGCGCTGACAGGTCTGAAAGATGTTGCACGCAGATAATTTATTGATCGAGAGTTTAGTTATTATATAGAATAATATATGTTCCACCATATATTATTGGGATATTGCTAAACAGAAATATGAGGTTGCTACACGCAAACATATACATATAAACACACACACATACATATACATATATGCATACATAAGTATATAATTATATATATA
>NC_068995.1:21781419-21782531 GCF_001194135.2 Octopus bimaculoides
ATATATATATATATATATATATACACATACGTATGTATGATTGTACATATGAATAGATAGATATACAATGATTGAGAAGAGAGAAAGAGAGAGAAATATATGAGAACAGAAAATGCAAAAGTAAAATGATGAAAACTGCAAATAATGAGTATTTGTTTGTTTCTGTGTATACACACGTATACATACATTAAAAGCAGAATATATACAACAAAGCTATCATGAAAAACCAAAAGTAAAACAGAGAGACGCTGACTTTAAACTTACGAAAATGTGCATATATAGATGTGTACGCAAATCAGTATATCTACCTATCTATTTATCTAGCTCCATCTCACTTTCTCTTTCTCTTTCTCTCCCTCTCTCTATTTGTGTATGTATATATATGTGTGTCTTTGTGTGTGTGTGTGCAGGTGTACACACACACACACACACACCCATATATATATATATATACACATATTTTCACGTACCTATGCAGTTTTCTACCTACAAATGAATGTACGCTACTTCCTTACATTCAGCCTCACAGGAAATTAGATCGAGTCCCAGACATTTTGACAGCTGCATCATGTTATTGTAGTCTTACCATGATGGAGGTCAGAAGAGTTTAAACATCAGTGGATCGTACAACGAATGTTCACCTTCCAACTGTACCATCCACATACTTTTTTATCATACAAACTGCTCTCTCTTACAAGATCTGGTTAATTATGTCTTTATAGAATTCATAGTATAATGACAGATATACGTACAAATAGACGGTTCGTATTTGTATTAGTGCGTACACGCGTGTGAGTGAAATAGAAAGATGCCGATATAGAGAGATCAAGAAAGAAATGTCCTTCGATCCGTTTGTCATATTCATATCCGACAATAGACAGTATATTGCGATAATATTGAAGCTTATGCATAACCACATAGACTTGATCAAATATACCTGAACGCAGATATACACAGACATATGGGAATGTATATATACATATATGCATCCAAATATAATCAGACTCACATACTCTCTCTCCCCCTCTCTCTCACACACACACAGAGACGTACATAAACACACATGTATATATGTGAATATAAATACACACAAATATATATATATATATATA
>NC_068995.1:21785005-21788007 GCF_001194135.2 Octopus bimaculoides
TCATATATATATATATGTGTGTGTGTGTATACATGGATATATGTACATGTGCACTGGGATACGGATTGGTAGCTAGGTAGATAAATGGATAACTATATAGACTGAATAGATATAAATACATATCTGAGTAGGAATTCATTTTCTGACTTCGGATATATGGAAGTATGTGGAATGTACGAAATAGGACGTATATTTGCAGAATATGACAAGGCTGGCCCTTTGAATTACAGGTACAAATCGAGACATATATATATGAATGTATTTGTGCGCATGTATAGTATAAGTTAGTTAAAACATGTTTGCAATAATAAGTGTCGCGTCGTGGAAATAAACGCAATTACCAAACTTTCACTCATAAATCTATTATTTCATTCTTTTGCATTTCAGTTTTCAACATTTGTACCAAGAAATTTTCAGCAAGTGCACACCAGAAGAAATGGAAAAACGAGTAATTCTATCCCCTAAAAATTCTGACTGTCATGAAATAAATGAAAAAAGTTCTTAATAATATACTAGACGCATTTAAAACGTAATAAGCACAGATTCAGTGTTCTGCAATAATGAAGCGGAGGTTCAGTACTATCCATTTCAATTCATAAACTCACTCACTCTATTCGGTATGCCTCCTCATCACCTCAACCTAAAAGTAGGGGCTATTATAATGCTGCTAAGAAATCTTTCGATCAGTGAATGATTACATAATGGAACTCGCATGAAAGTGCAAAGACTTCATGAACATTGTGTAGAAGCATCATTGGTAAACAACCAGCATCACCATTAACTCCAAGCCCGTCATATATATATATATGTATGTATGTATGCATGCATATACATAAATACACATACTTGTATGCATATCTATTCACACACATTCATGCATATACATATATTCACGAAATACAAGGTCTGATCAAAATGTATTGAGACAGTTGATATGAAAATGGAGTTGAAGAACACTGAGTGAAGTCGCGTAGCGCTGACTGATCTTGAACTCTGTGGGACATGAACAATAAGTTATGAAACGTTCTCCTTCATTTCAGTTGTTTGTATTCTCAAATTCTCTTCTTACGTATGCGCATGCTATTTCCACCGGTTCGAACGTGCATAAATTATACTCGGACTGATAATTTATATTACAAGAAATGTAAATGTTCTTTACAAACAAATTTCTGTTCATATTTGAAGTTCTGAGGATGCCATAGGGTGATGTTCAAGCAACGAAGTATCAGTGCACTGCATCTAATAGCAGAAATAGCTGTGACCTAATGAAATTCACAACATAGTGGTTTATTCCTTTGTCGTCCCAATTTTCTATCTGTATTCGTGTGTTTTATCTGTATACGTGTGTTTTATCTGTATACGGGTGTTTAATCGTTTCTAGTAAATTACGCAATAAAAATTTCTCGCATTCATGTGGAAATAGGAGGGGAAATCGGACCATCAATTTTACTGATATGTAAAATATTTCCAACTATGTAATATTGTTGAAATTATTTTACAGTGTTACCTCTGGAAATTGATCTACTGCTTTTAAAAAAATGAATGATATTGCACCTAAAACAATGCGAGAGAATGTAGTGCATGTAGTAAATATCTGTGCTAATAATTTGCAAATGAATGTGAAAAGGAAACATAAATTAACATTTCTATTTAATATTAGATGGTGTGTTTAGTTTTCTAGATATGCGTTTGGAGGAATGTATTGTTTCAAAACCTGTTGCAAGTAATTGTATGTTTGCATTAAATATTAACAAAAGTATTTAATTTAATGTCTGTCCTTTTGTGTTACGTCTTATAGATCTGCTGGTGTCTGATTTAAGATGAAATTTGCTATGTGCATATAAGTGACATTAAAACTATTGTATTGATAGACGTGCTTATAAAGTAAGGAGAATAATTTCCAAGACAAGAATAAAATGCATATATATGTATAGATATGTTTGTTTCTTCTCTTTGCTCAGAAATTACAAGAGATTTTATGAGAAACTAAATGATGTAACACTTAACCAGCTCTTTTTAAAAATTACAATTAGTATTTTCAAAATTCCAAGCAAACAACAGTGATCCGCTAACTATATACCATTCATAAATACATAGGAAACCAAACATGTCATAGCGATATAACAAATAGATTAATTTGCATCGTAAAATCTAAATACACATTCTTTAATATTATGTTTAAATAATGTCATAAGAGCGTGTATATATTTGCATGCTTGTGTATGTATGCATGTGTATAGAAATACACTCTTAACACACCCGCAGGCAGATGTATTTTCATATACGTATGAAACATTTGAATTAGAAGCAACTCAGTTGAGATAAGAGGTTTTCGACAAGTACATGCCAATGTTGCTGGTTTCGCGAGTTGACAATAACGTTAAAAGCATTAATAATATTTGGTCCACGTAACACGATAAAAAAAAGAATGTAATAATACTCAATGTCTAGTTAGTAACGATAAAACTCTTATTTCCCCACTAGAAAATAATGTCAAAGCTATTGAAATATATCAATATTTTTGTTGACACTTTCATCAATGAACACTTTTGACCTTGTAACATCGCTTCTCTTTGTTTGCTCTCGTATTTGTAAATATCTCCAATCCATTATGTAAACTTGTCGTCAGTAGAGACGGCGCACAATTTTCATTTTATTTTATTAGTTCCACAGATTTATTTTACATTACGGATTCGTTATTTAAATTCTAGCTTATCTAGTATATGTGCATTCATTACAATATTGAACACCTAACTATATACGGAAGCAAAACTGAAAGTATATCTCTATATAATCACTTGCTCAAACACTAAAAGCCTTTCTCCAAAAAGCATTGGTATTTTCCACACGTCACTACAGACGTCGAGGATCTTAATTCATATGTCTAGAAATGGACTGTATTAACTCAGCTACGTATTACTAATAATTCAGCGTAATATTCGTGCTTAAACATCATGAACAATATACATAGCCATATATATATATATATATATATATATATA
>NC_068995.1:21789187-21789870 GCF_001194135.2 Octopus bimaculoides
ATATATATATATATATATGTGTGTGTGTGTGTATGTTTGTGTGTCTGTGTTTGTCCCCCCAACATCGCTTGACAACCGATGCTGGTGTGTTTACGTCCCCGTAACTTAGCGGTTCGGCAAAAGAGACCGATAGAATAAGTACTAGGCTTACAAAAGAATAAGTCCTGGGGTCGATTTGCTCGACTAAACGTGGTGCTCCAGCATGGCCGCAGTCAAATGACTGAAACAAGTAAAAGAGTAAAATTGAGAGAGTATATATATATATATATGCACACACACATACATACATATATACATACAAACATACATACTCACATACTCAACTATATACATACATACAATCTATTCCCGTGAAGATATGTATTTGCACACATTCAATATGACTCTTACACTGTATCGAAATATAAGTATACACATGTACACATACACTGTTTTGCATTAGTGACTCCGGTCTTCAACTGTTACCTATTTCATCGACCATGAAAGAATGAAAGGTAAAGTTAACCACGACAGAATTTGAGCGCAAAGATGGACGCAATCTCGCTATTTTTTTCCCCGGCGTACTAACGAGTCAGCTCACCGCCTTCATATGTGCAAATATATATGCACACGCTCGCACATACATTCTGGCATACACCCACACAAACCCAGGCATATATATTTGTATATATATATATATATAT
>NC_068995.1:21790016-21793414 GCF_001194135.2 Octopus bimaculoides
CACGTTTCGGCTGGTATACCCTCCAGCCTTCATGAGGTGTCTTGGGGAAATTTGGAAACTGGGTTCTCATTCGTAAGGTATTTTTCGATGTTGTTAATATTGTTATTATTGTTATTCAGGTCACTACCTGGAATCGAAATCGGAATCTTAGGGTTAGTAGCTCGCGCTCTTAACCACTACGCCATATACTCGTGTGCACATGGCATAGTGGTTAACAATAATAATAATAATAATAATAATAATAATAATAATAATAATAACAACGAAAAATACTTTAGGAATGAGAACTCAGATTTGAAATTTCACCAAGATACCTGATGAAGGCTGGAGGGTATATCAGCTGAAACCTTGTGTTAACAACAAACAAGATGAGGACAAATATCCGTCATATGTAAATGATGTAAATAATGAAAATAATGTACATCTCTTAAATATAGAACTGGAATATATGATTTTACTTTAAATCTTATAATAATTAAAAACTTGTCAATGTTCAAAAGTAATGTTGTAGATGGAATTTAGAGAAACAGCTAATTAGGGCCAAAAAATATAATTAGAAAAGAAAGATTTTGAATAGCCTTTCAGACCTCTCTATGCGAGTAATATAATTTTCAATGACGTTTGTATAAAATAGCATTAATGTCCTTTGGTATTTTGGCCCTGTTAATTAAACGGCAGATTCATATGGTTAAGGAATAAAAATAAAATTTGGATTTGATTTCAAATTGCATGAGGATTCTGATATTGCTTAATGTGATTTCATATTGCTTATCACATGTATGTTTATATACATACATATACACATATATATATACACATAGTCCATATATACATGCATATATTTATGTGCATGCATGTATACTCTTTTACTCTTTTACACGTTTCAGTCGTTTGACTGCGACCATGATGGAGCATCGCATTTAGTCGAACGAATCGAAGCCATGACCTATTCTGTGTAAACCTAGTACTTACTCTATCGGTCTCTTTTCCCGAATCGTTAAGTTTCAAGAACATAAACTCACCAAACTCGGTTGTCAAGCAATGGTGGTGGTGGTGGGGGGGGGGGAACAAACACAGACACAAAGATACATACACCCACAAATATATATACACACATATATACAAAACGGGCTTCTTTCAGTTTCCGTCCACCAAATCCACACAGTAGGACTGAACTGAGAAACATGTCGCTGAGAAGCAAGCTTCTTACCGTGCAGCAAGGCCTGCGCCTGTATATATATATATATATAGCGTTAAGTAAATATAAGAAAATGGAGAAGAAATATAGTGGATGATAAATAACGAATAAGATCCATTGTACTCGCTATTTAGCACCAATAGATAAGAAATTTCGCCCCGATAAAATCCGGACATACTGTGGGGCTTCGAAGCAATTGCTCATCTAGTAACCTGACTAAAACATGTGTAGGCATCATTTTTGATTATTTCTAATGTTGAATCTGTTACTTTAAATTATATTTGTATTACAGTATTTGATATGTATTCATCGTGATACAAATGAAATTAAATAAGTATCCACTACATTCCTTCTTCATTTTCTTATATTTACTTAACACAATATTGGGCCGTTTATCCCTATATTTTGCGGGATTTTCTCTGAATATGTGAATTGATAACACTTGTGGATTTCTGGATTTTCAAAGTCACCAACGAGGAAAATACATCCTCATTTTTGACAGTATATATATATATATATATCTGTAGATAGATAGATAGATAGATAGATAGATAGATAGATAGATAGATAGATAGATAGTAGATAGATAGATAGATAGATATATAGATAGATAGATACATACATACATACATACATACATACATACATACATTCATACATACACACATACATACATATACATTTCCCACGCCTGAACCTATACACACTCATACGTACACACACACACACACACACAAACATATATATATACTGAGTCATCCCATAAATAATGCGGTATTTTTAATTGCCTGAACTAAGTGTCGGGGGTGTACAGGATAAACTACCTATATTAAATTGCTATAAAAGTAGGTAGTAAATTTATATTTTCTTAGTTTTAATGCTAGTTTTAAAAAGTGCAGTTAGATTTTAACAGTAATTCTTTGAAAGCTATAATGGAAGTGACAAATTAACATATTCAGCATATTTTCATTTATGAGTTCAATAAAAGCAGCAATGCAACGGTGAATGCGAGGAATATTAAAGCAGTATATCAGAATCAGACGGTGTATAGGGACAATAGCGTAACGTGTCAACGGTAGTTCCAGAAATTCCGAGCCGAAAACTATAGTGTAGAAATCGAGCCTCATCCTGGAAGATCTGTAGAATTCCAAGACGACGTTCTGCAAAACCTGATGGAATAAAATCACACCCTAACTAGCAAAGAAGTTTGTATTTAGTAATACAACCATTCATCAATACTTGCGTGCCATCGGTAGAGTCAGCAAATTCGGTCAGTGGGTTCCTCACAAACTGTCTTCGTCTAAACGTGCACAGAGAATGAGTGTGTGTTCTTTGTTATCACGTCTCACGAAACAAAATCTATTTTGAACCAAATAGTGACTGGTGACGAGAGATGAGTTGTCTACAAAGACAGTAGATAGAGACAGGAGGAACACCGGCACCCCTGGCTAAAGAAGGTCTCCACCCACGTAAGGTATTGCTATTTGTTTCCTAGGATATGAAAAATTTAGTCCACTTGGAACTTTTAAACCCAAACAAAACGATAGCAAACGAGGTCTACTGCAAGGATTTGGAGCGGCTTAGGTCAGCGATAGAAAAAAAACAAAAAAAACGCCATGTTTTGTTTTAACACGAAAGGTGTTCTTGTATCAGGATAATGCTAGGCCACAAACAGCGAGGATGACATTCCAAATGCTGGAAACGATGCCCCACCCACCATATTCGCCGGACATTGCCCCGTCTAATTATCATTTATTCCTCAGTCTTCAAAATCATTTGGACGGAAAGAATATTAATTTTGTAGACGAGGTTAAAACAGTACTGGAGGAAAATTTTTCGTCACGGGAACGTCCATTTTGGAAGATTCTACCAGAAGATTCTTCCCGCTTCCTTGATGAAGATATATACAGATAAACTTCATTCCCTTTACTCTGTCGGTTACGTAGCGTGATCGTTTTTGGTGAGGTGAGAATTCTGTTTATTTGTATATATTTTTGGGACAATACTGTGCTGATGAACGAAATCTAGATTCATTCTAGTTATCGCGAAATCGGCCGATACACAGTTAAGTTTATTTAAAAGAAAGTTGGTCTTCTGTTGGTTGTTTTTCCTCGCATTAGGTACTAAATTCTAGTTATTTTGAGAAGTCCACTGTGTTGCGTTATTATTTTCTGTAATAATGCCCCTTATATAAATATAA
>NC_068995.1:21797811-21799691 GCF_001194135.2 Octopus bimaculoides
ATATATATACACACATATATATATATTGCAGTCAAGACATTTTGCCAACGAGTCACAACTTTCTCTATTATGGTAACATACAAATCTGGAGTTCTGGAACTGATGAACTCTTTCAATGCACTTTCATCATCGGTTTGCTTTTTAGACTCCTTCTCTCGCAGGAAACCCTCAAGGTGCTTGAAAAAGTGGTAATCGGTAGGAGAAAGGTCTGGGGAATAGGCTGGGTGGGGAAGAACTTCATAGACGAGTTCCCTCAACTTCTCGTGTGTTGTTAGTAAAACATATGGTCAATAATGTCATGGATAACGATGGCCCTCTTCTGTTGACCAGTCTGACACGGAGAAGTAGCAGTTTTACGTTCATTCTTGGCAATTTCATGGCAATATGTTTCTGCAGTAATGGTTTTTCCGGGTTTTGAGAAGTTATAGTGGATGAGTGCACAGTACACCAACAAACGTTCACCATAACTCTCTTTTTGAAGTGCTCGGGTTTACGGAAGGTATCCAGTGCTTCATTTTGATCCAACCACTGTGAAGAACGTTTTTTTTATTATCATTATCGTACAGAATCCACTTTTCATCACAAGTTACAATACGGTCGAGAAATAGATCGGTCTGTTTATGGAGAAGCGACGAGCAAATTTCATACCTGTGCATTTTCTGATTTTCATTCAAACTGTGTGGTAAACATTTGTCGAGCTTTTTTGATTTTCCGATCGCATGCAAATGGATCCAAGCAGATTTTTGGCTAACTTAAATTTATATTGCCAGTTCTCGAGTGGTTTTACGTGGATCTTTCTCAATGACGTTCTTTAATTGACTGTCATCCATGACAGATGGGCGTCCACTACGCACACGATCTTCATGGCTGAGGTCTCCACTGCGAAATCGTTTAAATCCTTTCCGCGCTAACCACTCACTGGTCATTTCCTTGCCAAACAGTTTGTTGATATTGCGAGCGGTTTCAGCTGCTTTACGTCCTTTTTGGAAATTGAAAAGCAAAATTGCTCGATTATCGCGCTTTGAGTGTTCCATTTCAGATCATTGAAACAACGTCTATGTCTGTATTATCAGACAGTTCCAAAACATTGTTTAAAACAAATTCAAAACTCCTCAAAAATCCGGTAAAATTTCTTCGTGGTTCAAAACGTTGCTTACTTCTTACTCAATATGATATAAATTCAACTTCAAATGCGTATACATATATTAATTCATAGCGACACATACTCTTTTACTCTTGTAATTGTTTCAGTCATTTGACTGCAGCCAAGCTGGAGCACCGACTTAATCGAGCAAATCGACTCTGGGACTTATTCCTTGTAAGCCTAGTACTTATTCTATCGATTTCTTTTGCCATACCCCTAGGTTACGAGAATGTAAACACACCACCATTGGTTGTTAAGTGATGTAACCCGGAACTATGTGATTGGTGAGAACTGATAAAAGAAAATTTGCACTAAAATTTAGATCGGTTAAATGTTTCAATTAAAAGATCGATAGATTTCGATGTCTTTTTTTTTATATATAAATGTTATATAAGTTACATAATACAGTTCGAGGAAGTCCACTTTCTATGGTGTTTCCAGGATGCTGGTTCTGGTTCTGGTAGGACGACTAACAAGGCAGTGATCCTGCATGGTCGCAGTTTGATAACTGAAACAAAGAATAAAAGAATATATCTATATATCTATATCTATGTATGTTTGTTATCAATCAGTTTCATTTCTGTATTTCTTGTCCATAGAGAAAGAGCCGGACTCTAACATAGATTCAAGGCTCCTTCATTGGAACTTTTCTCAACATCATCTAGGTATTTGTGCATATGTGTGTGTGCGCAGTATTTGGTGTTAGTGTATGCTCAGATTTGTATGTTTGTTTTAT
>NC_068995.1:21799701-21800112 GCF_001194135.2 Octopus bimaculoides
TGCGCAGTATTTGGTGTTAGTGTATGCTCAGATTTGTATGTTTGTTTTATGGATGCGTTTTTATGTATATATTTTCATGTCTAGATGCATGCATATGATATATATGTGCTAAATTTTTGGAAAGTTTTACATATCTTTACAGTTCCATTGATGGCTTGAATCTGTAGTATTCTAATCAGTCTTTTTCTTTCAGGTTTTGACAACCCTAATTTTTCCAGGTTTGTGTTGAGGCAGATCGTTACATATCCCAATGCCGCAACAACCACGGGTATGTATGTATGTATGTATGTATGTATGTATGCATGTATGTATGTATGTATGTATGTATGTATGTATGTATGTATCTATCTATCTATATATCTCTATATATATATATACATATATATATATATATATATATATATATACATA
>NC_068995.1:21800710-21801514 GCF_001194135.2 Octopus bimaculoides
CGGGTATGTATGTATGTATGTATGTATGTATGTATGCATGTATGTATGTATGTATGAATGTATGTATGTATGTATGTATCTATGTATCTATGTATATGTCAATGCATACATTCATTTACGATTATTAGCAGAAGTTGTGCAATGCTCTTACCTCAGTATCCAGACTTCATTTTTCGTATTATAGCCTACTTAGAAAAGCACACAGACACAGTACGCATACATACACACATACATACATACATACATACACGCACTCATAGACAAAGGCAAGCAACCCAGGAACGGTCCTATATACGCACATATACATGCATAGATACATGGGATAATAGAAATCTCACCTTCTTCTCAATGACCGAACTGACTACAAATTTATATACATAAATCAATCTACATTTATTTTGTATATATAAAAAAAAAGTAGCATTTTTTCAACCCAAACAGTTATTAAATGTTTAACACATGTAGAAACTATATATAGTTTTAGATATGCATTAGCGCATATAATACAAACCGTTGAAACGATCTTAGCCTACAGGTGGTCTTTCAACAAACTAAACGATGCGTAGGACCCTAGATGTGTTTGCACTAAAAATGTATGAAATTACTACATGATGAAACTTTAGAATTTAATACTTCATATGATCGGTTTGTCACTTGGATGTCTGTATACATACATGCATACACACACACAAACATACACACACAGATACACACACAAACACACATATATACATAACATAGATGTATATTGGTATATGAATATATACATATATATATATATTTATACACACACACACACACACA
>NC_068995.1:21802699-21805744 GCF_001194135.2 Octopus bimaculoides
ATATATATATATATATACATACATATATATATATTTATATATATGTATATATACATATGCATATACATATTTGCTTATACATATATGCATACATATATATACATATACATACATATACATATATATATATATTTATACACACACACACACACACACACATATATATATGTATATATACAGGGTGTCCCAAAAAGATATACTCATTGTTTGACAGACGATTACTAATGTATTGTTTTTTTTTTTTATTTCAGACGCAACCAACCCTTCACAATGGCAAATGAAGAACTAACGTTTGAGGGAAAAAAATAATATGAAAGTGATACTGGAAGCACGGAAACGTCACGGAAGTGCAAAGACAATTTAACAGACATTTTCAGAAAATACCACACAGTATTGCTCGTATTAGAGATAAATTTGAAGCATATGGAACTTTAGTAAGCAACGCTCTGGAAGACCACGAACATCCATCAGCCCCAGTAGACACAACCAATTAACGGAAGCCCTTTCCCGATCCCCAAAGAAATCCATAATAACATTGAGTCGCGAGATAGGAATCCCAAATTCGAGTGTTCATCGGTTGTTGAAACGAGCTCATTAGAAATGTTACGTTCTAACATTATTTCAAGCCCTTAATGATGATGATGTTGTTCGGAAAGTTCAATTTTGTGAATAGTATCTGAACAAATTAGCAGGAGATGCTACATTTCCAGAGAAAATCTTATGGCGTGAATAGGCCACCTTCAAGCTAAATGGTTTAGTCAACCGACATATATTGCACATACTGGGCCCGTGAAAATCCACACTTTACTATGGAACACCATCCGAACTTACCAGGCGTTACAGTGTTGTGTGGAATGTCAACATTGGGTATCGTTGCACCATTTCGTTTTTGACCAAACTGTCAGTGGCCCAGTTTATTTAAACTTATTGATGGAAAATGTCGATCCACAAGTTGAAGAGATATTTGGGGACGAGGAGATTTACTTCCAACAAGATGGAACTCCTCCTCACTACCATCGTGATGTTAGGGGTTACATCGATGCAACAAATACAAACAAATGGATTGGTAGGAGAGGTAGCCTTGAATTTGCTTCATTTAGTCCGAACCCCAATCCAGTTGCTTATCTCAAGGACATTTATGCACATATTCTCACTATCACACGCACATATATTGATACGTGTATATGTGTATCTGTGCGTGTTTTATTTTATGTGCAGATGCTTGTTTGTGTATACATACATATACAGAAATATTGCGAGCACAAAATGAGGTTGTGATTTGCCTTAGTAATTGCGTCCATCTGACACGCAAAGTTTCAACTGTTGCCCAATAACCATTCTGGCATGCTTCAGATGGATTGCAGGTTCTCATTTATTTGGGATTTACTACCCTTTGTTGTGGCGAGAGTACGACACCATCGGGTGAGAATAGATAGGCCTACTACATATAAATTGTTGCGGTCTGACGTAGTCGGCAGTTCGTAGTTTGGTCTTCGAAGTCCAGGTACAGTTTACAGTTCGAGCTAGTATGTTGGAAATATTGATCGTTGGTTCGCAAAAGATTGTTGGTCCGTTACATGTTTTTACTACCGCGGTTTCTATTTTCTATTTTCTATTAAGAATACACTCTTACAGTGTATTCTTTATCTATCGTCCACAATATCAACCGTACTAGGATATTGGAGGCGTACGGATATAATACTCTTCTAGACAAGATAAGTCTATGTACCGAATGCAGAAATAATTTGTATATTTAAGATAACAAGATGAGTTTGAAGGAAAACTGTGCTATTTCTAGCTGGTAGGGAAAATATATGTGGCTGCTATACTTATTCTGTCCGAATTCATCTTTGATGTAACTCTACTATTATGAAAGGAAGGGATGCATCCTTCACGTTATTCTTTTTTTGATTACCATAAATTACTGAGATCCATTTTTATTTATTTATTTATTTATTTATTTATTTATTTATTCATTCATTCATTCATTCATCTATCCATATATTATTTGTCCTTCCTCCTTTCTTAATACTGTAACTTATAATGTTAGAGAAGTGCGTCTTCTACATTTAGTAGTTATTCAGTTTCAGAGATAAACGGCTGATTAAGTATTATTTTGTTGACTGAATTTCAATTGGTATAATTTCGATAATAATCTGAATATTTTGTTACACAAACTGAAATTTGGTGATGAAAAACAGCAATAGAAAAGCAAGGGTGAACACACTGCATTTGCTGCAAGAGGCTTTTCTATATTAATGAATATATATATTACATAATCAGTGAAACACACTGTGAGGTAGCTTAATATGTGTATTATATTTATATCATTCATAAAAAAACTACGTTCGAAGCATTTGTCACTGCTACAGTGTTACTGTTATTTGTATTTCAATTCTACCACTGTATGCTACGTCGTTAGAGTTAGGTAAAGAGAGTTGTTTTTAAAACGAGATGCAACGCAAGTGAGACTACAAAATGTAGGCACCCTTCATTTAGTCCGAAACCCAATCGAGTTGTTTATCTCAATGTGTTAAAGGATGGATACCGTTCATATGATCCGATGAAGGAAATTAGACAAGCATTATACAATCTAAACAGCTGTGTAATAATTGTGTCGCTTTAAAATTTCCTGAAAAAGTAATTATCAGAATCTGTAAAAACGAGCAAGACAACTTACAGCAGTAATAATGATGAGAACATATATTATTGTGTATGATAACACAAGAGAAACATTATGATAATTAATTCATGACCAACAAAAGCTTTTGTTCTGTGCCTACAAAACATCTGCCCAACATGCAGAGAACAAAATCTCTGCTCTACAGTGCATGAATGATTTATCTAGTCTAGTGAATTGTATAAACTTTTATGATGTACATCCGGAGAAAAATCACAATACGAAATATGCAAACTGATACACACACACACAGACGCGCGCGTAGCAATAATGGCATATGAATACATAAAGATATATGTATGTGCATGTAGAAATACATACACACACATATAATATATATATATATATATATATATATATATATA
>NC_068995.1:21805788-21815777 GCF_001194135.2 Octopus bimaculoides
ATATATATACATATGTACACGCATATAGATGTACATATATATGACTATACACATGTGTATGTACATATATATGACTATACACATGTGTATGTACATATAAACATGTATATATATATATATATATGTATTTATGTAAGTATGCACATGTGTGTGCGTGTGTGTGTGGGGGGGGGTGAAGAGACGGAAAGACCAAAAGTTATGTATCGGTAGTAATTACAAAACTTATGTTCTCTCATGTTATAGCCAGACTTGGGTAAACCAGCCAGTCGGAACGGCTGATGAATGAATAAGTGATATGCGTATCTAACTAATTATTCTTTGAAGAGTATTCTGACATCTCGTGAATAATCAACCAATGGAAAATACATCTGCAACATGAGAATTATCGATGATAAAAATAAATTGTGCTTACAAGAACAAGAATTGTAGCTTAGTTGTAGGTATCTTGTACCGAGGGATGGTGACAAAATACAAACTACGTATCATAAAAATATAAAAGGTCACAAGTAAGAATAATTTTGCTTACATAGCAAAAATTTTTAACTTGTCGCTGATGAATGGAATAATTTGCTTTAAAGCATAAATAGTATGGTATTTTTGTCTATCATTCACTTTGAGGGGCACCTTTCACGTGAAAGACACAAAAACATCAGAAATATCAAATTATTGGTGATCGTTATAGTTAAATACAGAACTAAGTTATAATAATCTTTCATTTGTAGCATCTTCGAGAGATATGAAATAAATCGTTTTAACAGTGAAATTTGAAGTTGGTAAAACTGTAAACTTTATCGTGTACCATATTGTTTTACAGTCCATCTCGGGTGGAAAAACGTCTTATGAGCAGCCCCTCGAATGAGTTTCCAGTGTTGGGAAAACATCAAAGAGATCCTAATAGTGTTTATGGTAATATAGAAATATCGTGAAACCTGTTTTACTTGTACATATTGTCAAAGCTTGACTTCAAGTACCCTGAAGAGACAACAAAGTAGTTGATTATACGATATATGTAAGGTGCTGACTATTTCTTGGTCTGGTGGAACATATACATCTGATAGAGGAATATAGAGTGGCGACAAAAAATATCGAGAAACCACTGCAATTATGAAACTTATTTCATCGACCTGGGCTAAATGGAAGATAATGTTGACATCGACAGATTTTTGAACGCAGGATACGAAATTGCGTAACGATTGAAAGTAAGCAATCTCTCGACAATTTACTTTAGACTATAATGACACATTTGGTTAAGAAGAGGAAGTAGGTTCTAAAACATCTACTTGTTCACTTTTTTTCTGAAGGGAAGATGACATAAAATTGTATACATAATGGCAAATAATACGCTTGTAATGCCCTGGTCTTCCAATATTCGCGCTAAATATAAGCATTATATAACTGATTTGAGACACCAACGCGTGAGTATCTATAATATTTTTATATATTAACTAGAGCTGCTCGAAATAGGATAAATTGAAATAAAATGCCTGAACATTTGTATGTACCAGGATTCTGTACACCTGATTGACTAAACTTTGTGATCTGCAGCAAATTTAAGATTTGCAGTTTAAATTTAAGAACAGAAGTTCATAGTTGTCTATGAACGGTGGATACACTTTCGGTAGTTGATGAAGAGTAACGAATCAGAAATACGTGATCCACGGTGTGATTACGTCATGTGTAGTTCAGTGTCGGGTTTTCACAATTGTCCTCTACTGAAAATTCTCTTACGAAACACTTTCCGCATGAAAAGCCTTTTCTCGTTTGAGTGTACACCAATATGTTAAATAAACGTTTACACAGCTATATTTCATTCCATGGTGCTTCATGCACCGTAAGCAAACTAAAGACAGTAGTCTATAAACAACAGACTCAGTGTCTGTTACATATGAAGCGTAATGGCAGAGCAACACGGTCTCATGACATATTAACAACCCAGTGGACTAGTTTGACCTTTATTTTCAGTCGAGGAAATTTATCTCCTGGATCAATTTGGGCAGTGAAAGTGATTCTGCGAAAGTGATTCTGCGAATGAGTGTACACTAAGTGTTAAATATTAGTGCACACGCGTACACATATATAATACATATGTGTGTGTGTTTGTGCATTAATTAATTTATTTATATCCATTGAATCTCTCCATATTCAAGCTTATTAATTATATATATATATATGGGAGGATTTACGAAAAAAACAACAGGCGAAGACAGGTGGTGTAAACAACAAATGGATGTATTAGTAGAAGGTCGGAAATACACACACACACACACACACACACGCACACACACACACACACACATATATATATATATATATTTATATATATATATATTATGTAACTTGTTTCAGTCATTTCACTGCGGTCATACTGGAGCACCGCCTAAATGGTTTTAGATGAACACATCGACTCTGGGATTCATTTCTTAAACTTAGTACTTATTCTATCAGTCCCTTTTTCCTAACCCCTATATTGCTGTAACTGTTAAATTCCTGTAAATAGTGATGGTGCGTTATGCCTCTATTCAACTTCACACACGGCTTCACACTCAACACGAAGGATTACATCAAGTGCCTGGAGGAGGTAGTGCTGCCCTGGGTTAACAGGGTGGCTGCTGGAAGACCTTATTTCTGACCACAAGACTCTGCACCATGCTACAGAAGCAGGAGAACTCATTCATGGCTGTCACACTGATTCTGCAACCACACCACCCCTAACGTCTGGCCACCTCAATTCCCAGACTCCAACCCCCTTGATTATTATGTGTGGGGCGCAGTTGCACGAGAAACCATCACAACTCCATATAGCACCAAAGATGAACTGAAGGCAAGGTTTATAGGAGCATTTACCAACAGAAGCAATGAGATCACCTAGAAGAGTTGCAGGAGATACCGAAGTCGTCTGGAGACCGTGGTTCAAGCCAATGGCGATATTATTGAATAAATTTACTTTTTAATATTTCAAGATATTTTTATGTAATTCTGGTAAATATATCTGTAAAATGAGATGTCAGTGTTATTTTCATTTCTGCGTAATTTAGACGACAGTTTATTCCCCAGACCCTGTATATATTTGTACACATCTACACACATATACACACATAGACAAACACACACATATACAAACACACACACACACACACACATACAAGACGGGCTTCTTTCAGTTTCCGTCTACCAAATCCACACACAGCCAAATCTCATTGCACAGCCACACTTATCCCTATATATATATATATATGTGTGTGTGTGTGTGTGTGTGTGAGCGTGTGCGCACGTGTCTGTGTGTCTGTGCTTATGTGTGTGTATGTATGCGTATTTATATATATATATATATATAATCAATGTTAATTCTCTAAATGAAGTATTAACAGTAACTGCACGATAAAGTGTAGTATATTGCCACTTAAGTGTGGCTGACCCCTAGGGGTCCTGTTGTCATATATATATATATATACACTCACACACACATAAAGACATTCGCACCCTCACACATATGAACTGGCGCAGGATCGGCTGAAAAGCTAAGGTGTACTCTTCCCAGCAGTGTGGTTTAAGATTCAAAACCACTAACTTGGTGTATTAGGTAATCATATCTACCGTAGTCTTGGCTGGACGCAAAAGTTTCATTGCGTAGCCGAAAACTGTAGAATCCCATCGGTTAATGACTTTGTAGATTAGGAGATCCAATTCAGTGCAGTACAAGCCTTAAAGGTGTCACGTTACTGAAATCTTGATAATGGGGGATGATGACCATCATCATCGTCATCGTTGTTGTTGGTATAATTGTTTTCATTGTGATCAAGGTTATTTTCAACGTCCCAAACATCAGCTGCAGAAAGAAGCAGAGCAACAGCAACAGCAGTTGTGATGTTATCCCTAGTGAATTGTAAGACATGTTACTCTGTTTGGTATATCAACATGCAAATCTAATACCTACTTACCTCCCGATTTCGCAAACCTCTTACACAATCAACCATTTGATGGAACATTCCAACACCCCGATCCTACTGCAAATTGTCGTCATCATTACCCATATATCTATAATCCTGCTCTAACATCACTCCACCACCAGCGCTTTGGTGGCACTTGCTTGTCTTAAGCATGTCACTCTTTTGCGTTTACCATAATTCTTTCAACTCCGTTTTTTTTTTCTGTCATTAATTTTTTTTTCATCAATAAGAATAGACTGATCGATCCAGACAGAAATAATGTAACAAAATCAACGCAGATGGAGAGACGAAGAACAAACGAACAATGAAAATCAGATACAGTAACAAAAATAAAATATAATAAAATAAACAATAAATATTAATAAATGATTTAATAAATAAAGGAAAATATATATCTGATAAAATGAAGGAAATGGAATATAAGTAGGCGAGGGTGGGGAGTATTAGATTAAAATCAAAAGCAAAAAATATAAAACTGGAATATTTTATTGAATGCTGAAAAATAAATAAGTATATAGGATATAGTGGAGTGTTGAACATGAAACTGAGAGATCAGTGATTGTATACAGTGAGAGAAGCAGGAGGGAAAGGGAGAGAGAGAGAGAGAGAGAGAGAGAGAGAGAGAGACCATGTGAGATAGGAAGGAAAATACGAAAAGACTGGATATATCGGGGATTTGAATGAAATAAAACCGGTAGAATTTGTTAGGAGATAATTAGACAGAGAGAAAGTGAAAGTCAGTGAGAAACCAGGTTGATAGGGAAAGATTGACTGAGATAAAGTTAGGAAAACGAGAGAGATAGATGAAAGAATCATCTATAAATTTTTTGATCGTATAAGTAATGGCAATGCTCTCGATTATATCGGTGTTGGGTAGATTGAAATATATCGATAAAGCTGGTTTTAGATTGAGCAGGCTATACAAATTTTTCCAATGCACTTTGTTTCAGGATATTTGCTGCGCTAAAGTGATAGGGGTACACCCAGCCACACTCACACAGACGTGTACTAACCTTATTGTGTGTGTGTGCGTGCGTGTGATTGTGTGAGGTATGTGCATATATATATATATATATATATATATACCGACACACGCACACATATGTAGTCATGTATGTATGTTTGTATGCATATATGTATGTATCAATGCATGTCTATATGTATTCGTGGGTGATGCTCTTCCTTGTTTCTAGTGAGTATACGTGTTTACTATAAATCAGAACCAGCCGAAACCGCATCACTGCATGGTATTAATCTACAGTTAGGAAATTTTAATTAAGATACCTATACACATTCGTATAACATCATATAGATCAGCACTGTTGAGCTGAACCATTGCTTACATCACAGGAACAAATATTCTCACTGAAGGGAATCACTTTCAGAATCCCTTGTCAACATTGATGCAGTAAAAAAATATATATATATTAAGTATAAGCCAAAGAATAGTTAAATATAAATGAGAGGAAAGCTTAAATGCATCTTGAAGTGATAGATCTCTCTTTATACAATAATAGTATTTACAGAATATATTATCATCAAAGACCTAAATGCGACTGGCGGATAAGATTGGTTCTTATTTCAACCCGTTTTGGTCTAATACTTGTTTCACCTACAGATATACATTGTATAGGCCTTTGGCATAGTAGCGTTCTATAAAGTTGAAAAAATGTCCGATTTTCCAATAGATTGAAAGTATACATATTACTAAATTGAAAGAATTGTGCACATTTTCCGTGGTCTGATATTAGATTGGAATGCATAACTTCTTAGAGCAAGTTCAGAAGACGAAGATATCAACATCTTCGTTGAAATATAGCAAAACTGACAGCATTATCTGAGAATAAGACTATTTTTAGATTTTTATCATAAATATACCAGCTTAAGCGTATTCAAACCTATATCTCACATGTCATTTTCAAATGCCGTAGATATATCTGAATTATGTCTAGAATTGTTTCCATGCTTTCTTTTTCGTAGCGAATGATAAAATATAATCAATATAAATAATTAATAATTAAAATAAGAAGTTCTACTTCGTCTTAATATTAAGTAAATAGGTTGCACTTAAATGTGTAGTTTACATACCCATTTAAAGTTTATCGTACCGTCCAAACTTAACATAAAACCTAATCCTAAACGCTTACTATAGGTCCTATCCCTAACTCTATCACTAAACACCAAGCTTAGGCATAAACCTAGACCTAACAGTAAACCTTAACCCTAACAGTTAAAGTTTACTCTAACTCTAAACCCATCCCTTAACGTCTTTACAAATAAAACAATTATGCTACATTAGCGTGTGGTCAGTATCCATATTCAACGATATGAAGTTACCTACTCAATGTTAGGTTTAGTTTGAACTTTAATTTGAGGTTAGAATTACGGTTACCGTTACAGTTTATGTTTATGGTTAGGTGTGAGTTGTCATTTAAAAGAGTGGAATTGCAAGATAAATGTAGGCGTAGGAGTGATAGTATTTTTAGCTTCTTGAAGCCGTAAATGTAGATGAACATAACAAATAGAATTCTTAAAATATAGCAACTGAATTAGGAATCTAAATAAAATACATTGATTTTTCTTAGGCATGGTGATGTTCGCTTGGAAATCTAGAGTAAAACAGAGCAAATTTAGAGAGATTAAAGGAAACATATTTCATTTAATTGGAAGTTCTGTTACTGTCATGCCACACACTCATGCATTTGTCTAACAAAGGTCATATTTATTGGTTTATATTGAATCTAAAGAAGATAACTTACATGTTTCTGCGCTTAACGGAAGGTTTGTCGATCAGACTTAATAGAATGTTGACGAATTTACTGCAGGCTAGAACGCTTGAAAATTTGGTTTCAAGAATTACGTTTAGCATTAGAAAATACCCTATCGACTCAGAAATGTTCGGTCCCTCTCTCAGCAAGATATCCCAGTGACAAATTTCACTGTTTCCAGCACATAAACACCATTTACACTAACACCTATGTAAGAACAACAAAAGCAACCAAAATAAGACCAAAACAAGACACCGAGAACAACACATGAAAAAGTCTTTGGTAACGTGCATATACTGTAGATACTTCATGAATTTTCTATTACGTTTCAGTAGAAATTATTGCCATCCTAAAGTTGATAATTTACTGGTAACATAGTCCATCTAAGTCGTGTATATAATGCGAGCTTTTTAATACGTTACCACTCCACTTGTTTTATTATTAAGCGTCTAATTTTTTTAAATTATGAGGACAATTTGCACCAAGACAGCTAATATATTAAAGTCTATTTCTTTATATATATTTTAAAATTTAAACAAGCTTTACAGTATCAGGCTAAATTCATTAAATTATTTATTCATATATTTTATGCCTTTCTCATTGTGGGAGATAATGATAATGATGATGATGATAGTGTTGATGATGATGATGACGACGATGACAACGACGATGACGATGATGATGATGATGACCATGCTGACTATGATGATGATGATCATGATCATGATCATGATTTGGATAATGATGATGTTGTTGAAGATTTATGTTGTTGCTGCATCGGAAAATATGGTATGTGATATTTTATACGGGTGTTTATGTGTCAGCGCACTCCATAAAGTAAAATAGTAGTTAAGTTCTTCTAATATTCCTTTACGCCACAAGCTTTCGAGATTTACCTTTGCAAAAAAAATATAAGCATTACACAGTTCTATATTTAAGAGATAAGGAATTATGTACATTATTTACATCATTTACACTTGACGGATATTTGTTCTCATCTTGATTGTTGTTAACACGTTTCGGCTGATATACTCTCCTGCCTTTTTCGGGTGACCTGGGGAAATTTCGAAACTGGGTTCACATTCCTAAGGTATTTTTCGATGTTATTATTATTTTTATTATTGTTGTTGTTATTGTTCATGTTACTGCTTGGAATCGAACTCGGAATCTTGGGGTTAGTAGCCCGCACTCTTAATCACTACGCCATAAGCCCTCAGGCATATGACCTGAACAATAACAATAACAAAAACAACAACAACAACAACAATAATAATAATAATAATAATAATAATAATAATAATAATAATAATAATAATAATAATAATAATAAGATAAGACACCGGGGATGTTTAACATGTGAGAACGATAAATCACTTTTCCGAAATTTATCCAAAAAACATCGGAAATAAAGACATCGCATGGAGCCAAAAAATAGCTGACAAAGTGTTGGACTATATCCGAGTAAGTAATACTCATTGAAATTTATTTCTATTTTTCCATATATTGATGTATTTTAACTTAATACCTCCACTACCCGCACAGCGATCGCAAACACACGTGATACATGAACATCAACATCAGACCATCTCGGAAACCAAAAACCATGTACAAAAAAATTACAAACAGATTAAATAACACCGGTATTATTCCACCCAAAAATAACAACCGAGAAGTGCGTACTGTAAGCTTGTTACGCAAAAAGTACGAAGATCTGAACGTGAAAAACAATCTGACAAAAGAAATGAACGAACCGGTACCCTACGAAACGATGATCGTCAAAATAAAGGGCCGGACGTCGTTCCTCATGGCCCGCAAACAAAACCAAAACGGCATAAATGGACACGTGAGGAATACATTTCGATCATACACGCTTATTTCACAGCAGTACTCTACCCAAAAAAACGAAAACGCAACAACACATACATATAAAGTATGGAAGAAAAATAATGTAAATAAAGACCTCCATAAAACAATGAACCCTAACAAACTAGCTAACATAAGAAGATATATTCTAAAAGCAAAACAAAATATCAGAAATAGAAATGGAACTATTGAAAGGAAAAATACATCAGAAAAATATAGATAGTAGTCACACAGCAATGCCAAATAATAATATAAACACTGAGATAGTAAAACACGAGGACAAACGTAACATTTCCGGCAAAAACGAAGTAAACAAAATACAACAGACCCAGACCGTAGAGATGTATAATAGTGTAAAAAAGCACCAATCCAGAACACCACAGACAAACGTATGAATGACAAGGAAGGCAAAACAAATCTAAAGCCTGGGAATAACGAAGAGAAACATAATAATTACGATACTATGAAAATCAAAATAACCGAAGAACTGAAAACCACAGATCTTAGAATGGACCACAGATTATATCTCCCAAAAATCAAAATAGACAATAAAACAACATTAATAATAAATAGCATAAGCCTGGCCGTCACGGAACTAACAGCCACAGAAACAACAGGCAATATCACTGAGCTAAATGACATAATATATGCGGCAGCCACTGCAGCCACAAAAGAAACAGGATACTCACTCAAACCCATCCGAACAGGAGTTCTACCACCCAAACAGACCTTGTGGATAAATAACATCCAGAACAAAATTTAAAAAAAGAGAAAAAAATTATCGATTCACAACGAAATTAGTAAACAAGCAACACTACTAAGTAACAAGAAGAAAACAAAAATACTGTACAAATACAGCATTGCAGAAAAATACTTAACTGAGGCAAAAGAAAAACTAAAACAAGACATCCTTGCCAAAACACAAAGGATCCGCCGGTATGAGAAACGCCAACGTTTCTTTGAACAAAACAAACAGTTCAAATCCAACCCCAAAAAACTCTACTAAGAACTGCGTAAAAATAAAATAGACATTCCTGCAGCACCAACAGTAGAAGAACTGGAAGAATTCTGGAAACAAATATGGTAGGTGAAGCAACAATCCCAGAAAAGGACCATTAAAACAACGAACTTAGCACCTGGGCAACTCTGGACCCCAAAAACAACTGAAGAGGTCACCCAGACACTGCAAAGACTAAGCAACTGGAAGGCACCTGGACACGACAAGATCCCTAACTTCTGGTTAAAACACCTGACCGGAATGCATAAAAAGCTGGCAGAAAACTTTAACAACATACTAGCAGAGCCAGAGATAATGACTGAATGGCTCACGAAAGGGAAAACCATCTTAATTCCCAAATCCACGGAAACGTAGAAACCACAAAACTATAGACCTATAACCTGTCTCCCTACG
>NC_068995.1:21817444-21825102 GCF_001194135.2 Octopus bimaculoides
AAAGGCAAATAAACCAGATATAGCTGTCAAAGATCATGAAGAAAAAAATGCTTTCTAATAGATGTATCAATACCAGCAGATGACAACGTTTCCCTAAAAGAAATGGAAAAACTTTCAAAATACAAAGACCTGTAAATAGAGGTAACTCGAATGTGGAATCTTAAGGCAGAAACGATTCCTATCATAGTAGGTGCCTTAGGTATAATCAAAAAATATTCAGACAAATACATAACAAAAACACCAGGACTTACAAATATATATAACATACAGCAAATTGCACTACTGGGCAATGCACACATCCTACGCAAAACACTTTCAATACAGTAACCATAAGAGCATCACAGCAAACCACAGCACATACCCAAGGCGCACAGAGCTGCGCTTGGTAGAGAAGTGAAAGCGTGTTATAAAAATAAAACTACTGAACAATGAAAATAATAATAATAATAACATCAAAAAATCTCTTAAGAATGAGAGCCCAGGTTTGAAATTTCCCCAAGACACCTGAAGAAGCCTGGAGGGTATATCAGCGGAAACATTGTTTTAAAAACAAACAAGATGAGGACAAATACCCGTCGAATGTAAATAATGTAAATAATGTATAGGGATTGCAGTTCTATATTTGAGAGATGAGGAATTGTGTACATTAATTATATTATTTACATTTGACAGATATGTGTCTTCATCTTGTTTGTCGCTAATACAACGTTTCAGCTGATGTACCCAACAGCCTTCTTCAGATGTCCTGGCGGAATTTCGATCCTGGATTCTCATTCCAAAGGTATTTTCCTGATGTTGTTAATAATAATAATAATAATAATAATAATAATAATAATAATAATAATAATAATAATAATAATAATAATAATAATAATAATAATAATACTAACAATAATAATAATAATAATAGCAACAACAACAACAACATCGAAAAATACCTTAGGAATGAGAGCCCAGGTTCGAAATTTCCCCAAGACACCTGATAAAGGCTGGAGAGTGGATCAGCCGAAACGTTGTGTTAACAACAAACAAGATGCGGACAAATATCCGACAATTGTAAATAATGTAAATAAAGAAAAGAATGCATGTATAATTAAAGATATGACAGGCAGGGATAAACGATGGCTATGGATGACTAAAAGTGACAATAATAATAATTAATTATAATAATAATAACGGTTTCAAATTTTGCCACAAGTGTAGCTATTTTGAGGGAGGGTCTAAATCGATCCTATCGACCCCAGTACTTGACTGTTACTTAATTTTTCGACCCCGAAAGAATGAAAAGCACAATCGACCTCAGTGGAATTTTAACACTGAACGTAGCATGCGTCGGAAGCTTTTGAGAAACATTACTTTTGTCCAACAAACCCATAATTTGTGTTATATACAAAGTATTTTCCAAACAAAAGCCTTAGTCCAGAAACACATCACGGACCCCAAAAGAACTGAAGGTCTTACAGAGAGCAATTTATCTGGGATTATTCAACATGTAAGGTATTAAAATGTAAGGTATTGGGAAACCTTTTGCAAGCTATTAGGAATTAAATCATTCTCTAAAGAAAATTAGCTCGGATTAGGGTTGATTTTGAATAAAGAAAAACCTGATACATTAGACAATGTTACTCGAGCTAAAAGAGATCAGAGGAGGTTAGTAAATGTAGGTAGTAGTTGAAGGTCGAAGGCCTCGATTCTACAACTGTGGAAATTTTAGTTAAATCAAAGTTTTCTGCCTCAAAATCAAGATAAGAATGACAGTGGAAGTAACGCCTTCACCTAATGCCAACACTATAATTTCAGCTGCAACAAAATCAGCAACTACAACAACAACACGTAATCGTAGCAACATTGATTGCAGCACCAACTACAACACTCGAAGTAGCAGTTACAACGGCAACAAAATACAGCGCCTCAAAAAGCACATCAACAACTACAGCAAATGGAAGTCCTCAAACAACAGCAAAACAGAAGGCAATGAAACCCCATAACATGAACCTTCTCATTTAGGATCATTGTAATAAGTTGCACGTGAGACTGAAACACATCTACACAATAACTGGTAGGTATGAATAAATGAGACTTTTGAGCATCGATGTATCAACACCAACCCAACAGTGGCTTCACCAATGCAATCAGCATCACCAACTCCTTTACTACCACTAATATCGTAGACGCGACATTTCCAAGTACAAAAAACAACAGTGCTGCCATACGCCCAACATGAACGAAAACAAAGAAATTAATTACACGGTTATGAAATCAAACAATAAAAATGAATGGATCATATACACCGACATACAAGCATCACGCACTATAACTACATTAGCCAATAACTTTTCAGCACATTGCAAAACCATTCAGAAATCACAACGCACACGCAACATCTTAACAAATAAATACGCCAAATGAGTTGGAGATCTCAGTAAATATGAACAAAATAATCATTAAAGCACTACTGTTGAAATAAATGATAATCAGAAAAATGGTCAGAATACCTGTTTCTGCGTACAACTAATGTAAGTAGGCCTTTCTCCCCTTTCTCTTTCCATTTAATCACCGGCTCGGAATTTCTGGAACCACTGTTGACACTAGCTTGCGCTTATTATCCGATCCACATATACTGCATTGATATTCCTCGCACTTTCCGTGGCGTTGTTGCCTTTATTGAACTCACAAAGCAAAATATGCCGAAGATGCTCCTTTGTCACTTCCATTATAGCTTTGAAACAAATAACTGTTAAAATCGAACTGCACTCTTTAAAACTTTCACTAAGAATAAGTACAAGGTAAAATTACTACCAGCTTTTATAGCAAGTTGATATAGGTAGTTTATCCCATCCCTCTCCGACCTTTAGTTCATGCAACTAAAAATCAGCGTTATTTATGGGAAGACCCAATATATGGGCTGGCTTCATAGCGAGAGAAGAATCACCGATTCACGAACATTGCCGCACGTTTTCAGTGGGTACGGGGTTAACACATCTCCTAGGCGCACCACAACCAAGGAAGAGGAATGTCTTTATGGTACCCGAGAAACTAGATATCTCGATACACACTATCTTCAGAAACAAGGAAGTAATTTAAGGATGATGGGTGTAAACAGCAGTAAATAGCTTTTGTCAGACTAGTAGCTATCTATACCCCATCAGGCATTTGGTTTCCTAGGAATGTACAACGATTGCAACGCCATACTGGATATATATTTGCATTCTATGAAGGTAGCTGACATGCGATTGAGGTACAAATCTTCAGAAACCTGCTCAGTCTTTGCCAATTCGCTGACAGGTACGTTTCCTGAATGTGCTAATATGGACGTGAACTAAAAGTCACAGATCATTCAATTCATATGTAAATAGTATTTAGTTGGTCTGCAAATAATTATATAGCCGGTTATCCATATTCTAAAATCACATGTTCACAGACTATAGATTTTGGATCTATATGGTTAAAATAAAAACGATTTGTATACAGGAACTTGTTTACTGGAGACTGAATGCAATTTCCATACCAAGCCGGAAAACAAACCAAATTAACAAATCAGTTAAGCGAGCGTTGACGCCGGCAACAACAACAACCAAATGTCATTTGCTCGAAAAGCAGAATCGATATGTTTTGGTAAGGATGCAATGGTAGTGAAAAGTAGAAAGCTAGAAAGGGAGCATACACAAGGTATAGCTGGCGAGAAGATTGGCCTTTGAAGAAATATACGCGAAGCACTAGACTACGTTGTCAGAACTAAGACACATGTTTTAAGGCACGAGAAAATAATTGCCATTCGATAACCCCCTGGTGTTGGAGGCAGAATGTGACAACAGAAGAACAATTCGGTGTGTGTGCAGACCACAAGTGGCACATGTTACTTGACTGAAGAGAGATACGTACGGATTTCACCAGTACTTTTCTCAGTCGTTCATGATTAGTGGCCGGTCAGAACGCAAAATAAATTGCAGCGAATGACGGCAGGACATTCACCACTCTAGAGAGATGGTCTATTGCGAAAAACCGCAGAACACTGCGAATACAGGAAACGACGTTTCGCTACAGAGGTGGCAAATCCCCTGGGTTGGATGGCCTCGGCTATGCACTAGATTTATTTCGAAACTTCTGTGCAGATATCTACCACAACCGGTAACTAAATACAAATCTCAGTTTCACAAGTCAAGGAATGGTAACGTTTCTGAGAAAAAATCCTAACAAAGAGAATCTCATTAACAAATTTCGACTCACATCTCTTTAAACACATATTTCAAAATGTTCCTCAAGCTACGAGATTAGCAATTGTTATAACTGGTTACAGCATCATGCATCGTACCAATCTCATCTATCCGTAACAAACTCCTTTCAACTGTGTTTGTTCCTAGGCCTAAAACTTACACATTTTTATGGTATGCGTGTATACAGCAATTCATTTGTTGGCTAATAGAAAAATAATAAAGAAATATTGGTTTCAAATCTTGGATAAAGGCCAGCAGTTTCAAGGAGGGGATAAGTCGAATAGCTTAACCCCAGTGTTCGACTGGAACTTATTAATCGATCTCAAAGGGATAAAAGGCAGAGTCGATCTAGATGGAGTTTGAACTCGGAACGTAAAGACGAACAAAATGCTGCTAAATGTTTCGCCCGGCGTGCTGACGATTCTACCGGCTCCCCGCCTAGCGACGGTTTGTTATCAGCGGTGAACCACCCTTCACTCTCTCATTTGCAATCGTCTGGTAAAATCGAGAATTAAATCTTTCGAAAGAGAAGATTATACTAATGACCATGTAATTGAAATATTGAATAAAATATGAGAGAGGCATCGAGAGTAATATTTTGAACTGGACAATTTGTTATGGATAATCCATCCACAAAATTCTACTTCAGTATGAAACGACATCATCAGAATTCAAACGTATTATATTGTACATGTGGAGACTCGAGACCTCATATTTACATTTACAGAAAATATCTTGATATAATATGGTACATTCGTCCTCGACACACGTGGCTTCTTAGTTGCTTACTTCTATCTCTCTCTATCCTGCTGCCACTTCACCTCCTCCTACCCCCACCTCTTTCTCCTCCTCCTCCTCCTCCTCCTCCTCCTCCTCCTCCTCCTCCTCCTCCTACTACTACTACTACTACTACTACTACTACTACAAACAGAATCAGCAAATACGTTAGTAGTATTGGTTGTGATGGAAGTGAGGTGTCGTTTGCTCTAACTGTTTGCAGCTGGAAGATTTACTAATAGAATTACACATTAATATTAGATGAAGCCAAGACGCATGATTGAATCGGAAATAAGAAAACCAGTAACCACGATGCATCATGACAGAGAAAACAATATTACAGTGTATTAATAAAAATCGCGCATAAAACAAACGAGATATTTTGAATTATTTGCAGAACAATCTTGGGAAATTGGTGAAATATTTTGTTGATAGATCAAATGAGACATCGGTAACTGGGAGCCGTGGTAGTGATGGCGATGAAGTAGCTACATAACTTTCTGAGAATATATGTATTGATATATCAAAATTCATTCGCTTAACTAAATTTAAAATAGATATTTTTGACGATTCTAACCGTTGCAATTTCACATCATCATCTATCTTTCAATATGTGTGTGGGTGTGTGTGAGTGTGGGTGTGTGTTTTGGAGTACAGCTTAACGGTACCACCTGTTTCTGGAGTACATAAGTCGAGTTTCAACTGCTGCACCTATTCTATTCCGATCGGCCCATGGACTGAAGATAAAATGTTCTTTTTTCCAGCCTGTATCAATGAATCGGAGGTAGATAAGGGTCGCTGTATTTCTATATCGAATCAGACCCATAAACATGTACAATAAGAACATACCCCAAAATATAGATGTAAGAATTTGTTTCACGATCGAATGTTAAGGTCGCGTCTAATTCTTGTATTAGATCAGACTGAAATCTTAGAGAAGGTTTAATACTGTATAACATTAATCAGCATTAAATTACAATTCCAACAAAGAACAGATTGTATATGTAGCTTTAAGCATTGACGAATAGCTTAATTCAAAAGAAGTCGCTCAATAACTCGACCAGTCTCACTCTCTTCTTCTTCTTCTTCTTCTTCTTCTTCTTCTTCTTCTTCTTCTTCTTCTTCTTCTTCTTCTTCTTCTTCTTCTTCTTCTTCTCCTCCTTCTCCTCCTTCTCCTCCTCCTTCTCCTCTTCCTCCTCCTTCTTCTTCTTCTTCTTCTTCTTCTTCTTCTTCTTCTTCTTCTTCTTCTTCTTCTTCTTCTTCTTCTTCTTCTTCTTCTTCTTTTCCGTCACTTTCCCCCTCTCTCTTTCAGTAGTATATACTATAAATTTTGTCTTGTAACTCCAAATTCATGCTTTTCAAACGGTTTAAGTGTAAGATACTTCTAATTGTAGAAATATATGTAACCTTTAACAAACATGGTTTAAATGAAAAGTTCAGATTGCGGCAAGGGAATTCTGAATTTTCCCCATCTGGTTTTCAGAAATTACCAGAAACTCATATATAAAAGCAAACAAATCAGTAGAACTATCAGGGCCTTACAAACAGAATAAGGCTAGTCCCACATGCTCACTGAACGGTCAATATAACCCAGAAGTCATCTGTATGAGGGCTGGTTGATATCGAAGGGTCCTTGTGATATTAAGCAAATAAAGAGATTTGTGGATGGTCTTTTAAACTTGTTTCAACAATCATTTATTTTTAAATCCTACACTGTCTGGAAAAAGGTTGCAACAGTGTGTGATGCATTTGACTATTCTTATAAACGGTGCTGCAGATTACACCAACAAAGTATTGCTTGACTTATGCAAAATTTACAACATTATTAGTAGGTGGGGAATACGACAGTGTTTAACAGAGTAGAGTGTTGTATTTAAGGTTAGCTAATGGTAGCCTTCAATATAAAGAGAGTTTTCCACTCTCTGCTCTAGCAGCGGAAATATGTATTTGCTAACTTGTCTGATCAAGCGTAAAGCTAAACCCGTTTCGTCTTTAATTTATTCTCATATCACCTTACATGAAACATTTAAGGTCCTCTAATATAATATAATATAATATAATACATCTTTCGTCAGTGTGTCACACTTTGATACCATCTCTCACTATTCAATGTTGAGCTTTACTATTCCTTGTGCTGGGGGAGATTAATAGTAGGTGTAATATTAGGATTAACAGGTGAGGGCTGTGGCGCATGCAGAGAGAGAGAGAGAGGGAGAGAGGAAGAAAAATAGGAGAAAAAGAGAGACAAAGAAGTTTTGTAAGATTTGATGTTGTTTTATTAAAAGTGGTAGAGCTGATGGTGTCAGTGGGAGTAATAATAAGAAAGGGAGAAAGAGTATGTATATGATAGAAAGTGGGAGATGATGTACAACTTTGTTTAAACATGTCTCATTGACAAAAATTCCCGTGGTCAACTCACTGAAGCAACATACTGAGCAGTATCGTTTTGTTTTCTTTAATACACACAAACACACACACATTAATTGAAATAAAGATTCCCCAAAATTAAGCATATATATAGTAGATGCGAATATCAGTCTAGTAGTGTGTAACACTTTTTCAACTTTTACTCTTTACTCTGGGAGTAAATTAAGAACATTCCGGGCCGAATTCCGATGGGACAGCTTTTAAGTTAGTATATATATATATATATATATGTATATATAT
>NC_068995.1:21825874-21832057 GCF_001194135.2 Octopus bimaculoides
TATATATATATATATGTATGTATGTGTGTTTGTGTGTCTGTGTTTGTCCCCCCACCATCGCTTCACAACCGATGCTAGTGTGTTTACGTCCCCGTAACTTTGCGGTGCGGCAAAAGAGACCGGGAGAATAAGTACTAGGGTTCCAAAGAATAAGTCCTGGGGTCGATTTGCTCGACTATAGTATATATATATATACTATAGCTCCAGACGGACCAACGCCTTTGGGAGTAGATTTCGTACACAGAAACTGAAAGATGACTGTCGTATATATGTCCATATTTGTTTGTGTGTGTGTGTGTGTATTTGTACACCCACCATCACTAGACAACCGATGTTGCTGTGTTTACGCCTGCGTTAGCTAGCGGTTCGACATAAGATACCGATGACATAAGTACTCAGCTGACAAAGAATAAATTCTGGGGTCCATTTGTTCGACTAAAGGCGGTGCTCTAGCATAGCCACTGTCACATGACGGAAACAAGTAAAATAATAAAAATAAATATGCCATTTTAGTACCGAGCAACGCTGGGTGTCTGAGTAGTAGTAGTAGTAGTAGTAGTAGTAGTAGTAGTAGTAGTAGTAGTGGCAGTGGCAGTAGTAGTAGAAGTAGTAGTAGTAGTAGTAGTAGTAGTAGTAGTAGTAGTAGTAGTAGTAGTAATAATAATAATAATAATAATAATAATAATAATAATAATAATAATATCTATTGTTATAAAATAGCTGAAGTAAAGACCAAATAAATAGTGTATGCGTTTAACTGGCAAAATATGACAATCCCCAACTATAAGAATATGTTTCAACGCACGAATTCACATCAAGAATCTTGCAAAACAAATAAATAAATTCATGTATATATAGATTTACACACACACACACACACACAGACGCATATATATATTTATATGATATTTACTTTACTTTATATTATACTCATTTATTGTGCTTTTAATTATTAATTTTTCTATATGTGATATTGGATTTTCACCGATGAGTTCTTGAAACTTGGTTATTTTCCCTAAAACTATATATTTTATATATATATATATAGATAGATAGATATATATATATATCCATATATATATGGATATATATATATGGATTTATATATATATATATATATATATATATATACACACATATATATATTCGTCTTTGTGTGTATGTGTGGGGACATTTTACAATAGTTCGAACAATTCTCCTCTCCTTATTCATGCGCATGCGCGCAAGCATAGTTATCAAGTGAGATACAGAGATAATATACAACTCTGAATTCTGAGAAATCGCATCTTTTTAGCTTGTGTCATACTTACTCTAGTGAGATATGTATAGAGTGTTGTACACAGCTGAAAATTTTATAAATATATTAAGGCAAGTTAGGATAGAACATTCCTCTCCTGGCTAATTCGATTAACATCAAACGTACATTTAACTTGAAGAGGAAAGGAGACGGACATACGTATCTCAGTAACGTACCACCATTTTGATTAGGTTATGAACTTCATTGATAGGAAATAGGTTAGAGAAGTTTCAAAATTAAATCAAGGCTTATAAATGCAATATATCTACATCTAGTTACGTATGTAAATATGTGTACGTTTGTATGAGCAGGTATATGAATTTATGCACTTACATACGATTATATAGATATGCACACACAACACACACACATATACTCACACATACACACACATATACTCACACACACACACACGTATATGTGCATGTAAGTATATACATATATGTGTGTAAGAATATATGTGTATGTGTGAGTGCGCGCGTCTACGTGTGTGTGTGTGTGTTCGTGTGTGTATGTGTGTTTATGCAAAGAGAGTGACAGGGAGGGAACATTAGAAACACATATAGGAATATATAAATTAATGCCCGTTAGTATATTTGTGTGTGTGTGTGTTTGTGTGTGTGTTTGTGTGTGTGTGTCTGTGTATGTGTGTGTGAGTGTGTATGTATGTATGTACTCGCGTATATTTGTGTACATTTTTGTATGTGCATATCCCTGAAGAGCATTAATACACATATAATGTGCTCATGGTTTGAAAGCATATTTTTCACTCTCATCAAACGTGCACAAGCGCACATGAGACTGGTATGTCTGTAAATGAAATGAAACACGTCATTGACGTAAAAGCAATACGGTTTCTATAAATTTGCCGGATTATACATCATGCCAAAAGAAAGTTCTCTTCCACTTTCACTCTCTGCTCTGTATACCTATATATTCTGGGATTTGACTATCACCATCATCATCCTCATCATCACTACTATCAACGCCACCACCATCATCGTCATCGTCATCATCATCATCATCATCATCCAGTTGGGTGACCTGCATCGACCAGTTCATGCCTTCCACGCCAGATGTCCTGATCAAGAAACGCAGCATGGATGCTTCTGTCCCATTGCCGTTTCGTTCGCTGAAATATTTCACCTGCGTAGATCACGACTAGAGATGATACCAATAGTTTCATTATTGAACTGGTTGAACCTGGTTACTGGCATATTTTTTAGCCTATTCGTAATCTCTGCATATAGGGATATACACCTTTCACTCAGTAAGCCAAAAGAGGTCACATCCACCATGCTGCATCCCGTGATGTCAAAGTACTGTGGTTTGGGTGGTTACCTGCCGTTTAGCTCCATACCTGGAACTCTGACAGGTATTGCTATACCATGTTCCACTACCAGGTGAAGTCATACCCAGGACAAATAAACCAACTGATTATATTTTGGAGGACCAGAAGACACGTTCACATCACTTGAAATGTTGATGGTACTTTACCAAAATTACTTGTCTTGGTAAATGTTCCGAAAAACACCTTCACTGCAAGCGTCAAACGTATCTCTTTCAGATCATCATGTGACCAACTGACGATATTTCTGCGTATCACTTTTACATATTTTCACATCTATTTAAAAATACTAAATGAAGTTTCTACGTTTGAATATCGAATGCTTTCTCCTTCTGTCTGTTCCTCGGACTTGCAGGGGAAACGTTAGCTGTGTCTCTAGATTTATCCTGTTACAGCAATGCTTGATAACTGCTGAAATATCAGGCTATAAATTTCATTTCGAAATTCATTCACGTTAGGCTATTCAGTTAATCGTTGTCTATGTCTAAAACCTCCACGAAAAAATGGTCACCGTTGGTCTTTATTAATCATCTGCGAAATAAATGAAGTAGATGACATCTCTTTGTAACAAATACCGTTTGCCAACCCCATCTTTGATTATCCACAGAGCCAAAAGGAAAAAGTCTTGCACACTTTCACCAACGTTCTCCGAATTAAATTACCTATATACGCTTTATCGAAGCTCCTTCGTGAAGGCCATTCTCACCATCTACATTAATTAATCTTCTTTAACAGTGATTCGTAACGTAGATACAAGAAAACAAACTGAGGAAAGAAATAAAGTGGATTATAACAGTTTCCAGTATTTGATTTTAAAGCTCCAAAGGTGAACGATAAAATTCTCCTCAAAGAGTGCAAAACAAACGGTACTTTGTCCCAACATTAAGTGATTCTGCGTATGTACTTGCAAATGTTAACGTCCCATTAGTCTAAATACTCGGATCCTAGATTATTGTGAATTCCATTCATCAATGAATATACTACGTGATCAATCTTCCTCATTATTTTACCCAGAGGTGTATATCCGTCTAAATGATCTGAGTGTAAGTTGAGCGTGAGAAATGGCGACCAGTCCTGCCCAGTGTCCAAGAAATACTGAAAGAACCATAGCTTCAGCAAATGCTTGTTCATGATAGATTTTGGTTATTTTTTCGAATGTTTGGATATTTCTTCCCTAGATGATTGGAAGCAATGTTATTGATTGAATATGACTGTACAATTTCTCACTAGCATGTTAATAAAATGCTGTTGAATGTCTACAGAAACGGTTAACTGTTGCATTAATAATGTTTGCTACAAACTGCACGCAGAAATGTATATTTTCCTCCATATACATTATTATCTATAACAAAGACACAGATGCATGGAATCACTAACGTATAGTCACATACAACTTAACATACACATACAAGTGCACGCATATACTCACTTATATATGCGTGTTAGTGTGTAATGGTGCTTCAATCTATGTATATATATATATATATATATATATATATATACATAGATACACTCACAAACACACACACACACACGCATGCATCGGGATTGAGAGAAAGTGAAAAGAGAGAAAGTGAAAGAGAAATATGCAACCACAGGCGTACATGCGTATCGCACGCAAACATACACATATATATATTCACGTACATAAATGCAGAGATTGATGTTTTAAATAACATTTAAGTAATGCTATTAAAATGTTTCTTTTAGTGCTGACAGGTCGAAAAATGTAGTCAATTTATGAAAACAAGCAAAAATATATCTGTGATGCTATCTTCCTCTAGCAAGTATATGACTGTTGGAAGCAACTAGAAAAATGAAAAAAATGAAAAGAACAGTCTATGAACAAATGCTTTTACAAATGGTATGTATTTCTTATTAGGAAATTCATTTAGTTTCTTTCTTTCTTTTTTACTGATCAAATAACTGTTCATCATCTGTAGCTTACGGTCAACGCTTTGACGGACTGCTACGAATTGTGCATTAGAGGAAAAGCACACTCTCGTAGGAACTGCAATACAGTCATAAAGTAATGCTTAATGGCCATACCTTGTGGCCCTTTCATCTGATTTCTTCCGATTCATAGCACACATTCAGCCACTCAGCGAAATCTCGTTGAAGGAAAATGCTACGTTTGCCTTCAGAGACAGACGTAAGAAGGTGAAACCTAATGGGAATGTTCTTTTAAACATATATACATATATGAATGGTTAAAGATGGAATGGAATGAAATATCTTTATCGATGTGTTTATAGAGCTTCTGAAATAGGAATATGAAAATGAAAATCTGGATATGAAGTTTCAGACAATTCCTTGAATTAATAGCGGAAAAAGTATTTAGATAGACAAAAATACATTAAAAGAAAGAGTATGAATTGCATGTTTACTGAGCAGGGAGCACCGTATGGTGAATAGTCAGTGACTGCAAACGAAGTATTACTAAAATGTATATCGCATATGTTTTACAATAAAGCCCATTTGCTGACTACTTTAAAAAAAAAACATTGCAAAATAGTACCTTTTATACACATGTGCTTATGTTATGAAATACGGTTTGAAAATACTCTATGTGGTCAGTCGGTTTACTAGAAACAACACACAACAATTCTGACGTTGCATGAAAGATCATTTAGTGGAGACTACTTCATGAGGCGCGTTCTTCAACGTTTGATAAGGTTGATGGTAGATATATTATTGCTGTCCTTGTGGATGGTTTCGGGCTCCAGCCAGGCCTTCGCAACACTCTTATAGCCTGGAACTTTTTAGCACCCCCTCGTATATGTGTGTGTGCGTGTGTGGGTGTCTATGCGGTGTGTGTGTATGTGTGTGTGTGTATATCACAGACTGTGTATGTGTGTTTGTACGTCTGTGTGTCTTTGTATATGTCTCTGTGAATTCAAACAATTAAGTAACAAATTTATAACGCGACTTTTTTTAAAGATATTTTCAGGAACTTGAGAATATGTTAGTGCGAGTGGATGTCTGTACATATATGCAAACGAGATGGACATTGCATAAATGTGAGTGTCATTTAAGTCATGTACAGGACGTACATATTTCTGTCACAGACAAATGAACGCAAGATTTGTATCAATATATATATATATATATATATATATATATATCGTTGCTGTTATGCAAAAGTGCTGTTAGTTCAAAATGTTGCTTTTTCAGGACGGGAAAGAGTAGTTTCACCACTTCATTTGTTTGTACATTAGCAACAGTTTCAGCTTAACAATAATACTTTGTCGAGTGCATAAAATCGTAACTCCATGCATTTATGATATTTTCAGTCAATAAGTATTTCTGCAAAACTGTCGTATGTGGGACTTACTACACTTTTGAAAACTGCTAAACCGTTGGACTACATTTTGAGAATTTTCATATCTTGGCATCTGAACCAGTTAGTGATACGATAGTTTGACCAAAAGAATCGGCTATTGCAAGGAAAATTATACGTTAGGAAAATGCATTTGGCCAAATTTGGACATACGACAGTTAAATATAATAGTAACGGTATATATATATATATATATAT
>NC_068995.1:21832176-21848594 GCF_001194135.2 Octopus bimaculoides
TATATATGTGCCAAATAAATATAGGGGTGCTATAGAGGACGATGTTACTGATGTTTTAAGCACCATGAAGACATCTTCAGCTGGGTAACGACACAGACAGTGTGTTGTTAGCTAGCTAGAGGAGATGTCTGCCTGGGGCTAAAAACAAAAGTAACATCGTCCTCTATGGGACCTCCAAATTTAGTTGGCAAATATATTTTACGATTCCACACTGTTACTGTTCACCTCCCGTTCAGAGATTTATTATAACTGTATATATATATATATATATATATAAATATTCCGTATACATATATTTTTATAGTTTCGCTGTATGTTCGCTCCGGGTAACTGATGCAATATTTATGTCCATATATCTGAGTTAATGCAAATTCACGCACATGTGGTGGTCATAAGTATTTCTCAAGTTTCTCATCAACAGAGCAAAACTCAGGCCAACTAGGCATTTGTCAAAATGAACTTCAACTTTAATTCCAGCTACCTTGTATGTAGTTACGTTTATAGGATTGAAAATATATAAATATATTGTGCACACTCTGATGGCAGTGCTTGTAATTCTTAATTATGCATACTTATGCATATATTTTTATATGTAATATTTTTGCATTTTCATCCTGGTTACTAGCCTTTCAATGAAGGCATTGGGCATTGTTTTGGCCACATTAATATTCCTCAAAGGTAGTATTGAAATAATATTTTGGACAGTACAAATGTTGTAAATTAATACATGTTCAGCGCTAACTCTAGAGTCTGTATTGGTTGACACATCTACCATTTTTAGTGCATCTATATATCTTTTTGTTTAGTAGGTGTCTCATATTTCCCTTATCCTGGTGGCAAAAGCATTCATTTATGAATGAGGGAGAATAAATCGCTTATTCGCTCAAGAGCGACTAATTTGATCTTACTGGCAGTTTTTAGACTTTCTTGCATTGTAATGTTGCTTAGATTTCTCTTGATTAGCTTCGGTAGAACTGAGAATGGTATGCTTCCTTTAACAACTTTTTCAACCCACGCTATATTATTTATATGCTTACTTGACCCACTGGTTTGCTTAAAAGTTTGCTGATTATTACATGCTCTTGAATGGACACGACGTAACATTCAAGAGCTGTTTGGATCGGCGATTTCATTTGATAGTGGTGGTATACGTCAGCGATGATGTAGTAAATTCACATTTTCTGCGGTTGCTATTTGGATTTGACATTTAAAATTAAGCACCGAATATTATCTAGCTTGCTGTCAAACAACACCAAACAACCCCAAATTTAGTACAAGTACTGCTAAAACAAAAAGAGCCATTCTATATCATATGTAGCCTATTAGTGATAGGGCTATAAGTTCTTGTATAGTACAGTCTAGGAGGAAACCAATTCGTTTTTGACGCTGATCAAGGTCAATAGATGTGCCATGGCCTCTTGAACCCACGATTGGGAATCAAAATCTTATGCTTTCTTTTCATCTAATCACACGCCTTATTTTTCTTAATATTGCGCTTCACGTATAACGTCTAATTTTTCTTATTGCTAAGTATATCGGCAAACGATTTCTCCTATTGCTTCTTCAGTTCTAGCGATATTTTTTCTACCACAGTGATTGTATGTTCCGAAATGTTATATATTCAAATTTACATGAAATTTTAGTATACAATTGGCTCTCAGTTTTTGCCATGTGACTTCGTTTATTGTATCTACAAGCTGAAACAAATTTGGTATCTTTAAATCTCCATTTATGTCTCGCTCATAAACGTTCATAGGAGACTCCAATTACGTACACGATTTTCCCCTAGTTCTATCGCTTCCTGGATGGTTTTGATCATACTCTCACCATTGAAACTCTATTTCTTTGATGTAATGAAACATTTCTTTCGGGTAGCCATCCGATATCGTTGTTAAACTCCTTTTTATCTTTCAGAGTCTACTCAAGAATAACTTCGTGTGTCTCTGGGCCTCTAGAGTTACTCAGTTTTTCTTTTTTCGATTATATGCACTTAAACAAAGCATGAGTTTACAAAAGAAAAATGTTATATTTTTCTTTCACTCACACTTTAATAATGCCAAATTTAAATGCCAGTTTCAAATTCAGGTTAAGGTTGATCGATGTAATGGAATCTCTTTGGAACGTCTTAAATATATTCACGGTATCAAAATCTGTGTATGTTTGTGTATATAAATGTTCTATGAATATGTTGGTGTATCAAATTCCGAATTTAATTTTGGACAATATATAGAGTACATATTGTTACATTGTTAGACATACAAGAGAGGTACACCGAATTTTATAGCACTAATCCCCTAATTCTATGTTCAGAAATCAAAATGCCCCAAAAATAAATCTTATTTCATCATTCACTGCTTAATTTTTTACGACCAAATCCTCTACCATACTCAATTCAATGAAATATTGCTGCTTCTTGTAATTATCTCAATTACGAAATCTGAAGTAATCAGCATAAAGAGAATTATTCACCTAATATATTCATGCATGTTAACTTTTCTACATAAAAAAAAGATAAATAAATTCAATCAGCAATTGCTTCACAATGGTTCTCACCGTTAATGAAAGAACATAATTACTTCTATTTTAATAAATATGTGTAATATGTAAAACTCTAAGGTCTTTTTCGTTATTTATTGCGTACATACAGATACTACCTAAATTTTCTTAGAGAAGAAATATTTTGTAAATTTGAAGACATAGAGGGAATTCATAGACAAATGGCGTTGCATTTTCTTAGAAAATATTTATTCATCTACTACTGCATTAACTAACATTTAAACAACGGGTATTATTTAAAAAGAGATGCATTGGTGATCTTTAGGTACTCTTATATCCTCACTTATGCATCTACAGTTTGATATAATTACCGATAATTTTACAATATTTCGTTCTAGATGAGAGTTTTTCTGGAATCTGTTGAAAATCTCAACATATAAATACATCAACTAAGTCAGTGTATATATTCAACAATATTTATTGAGCTTTTTAATATTTACTGTGTAGCTCTTAATGCACAACTAACTGTATCATAACTTCATGTCTGTAAATACAGTTCAGCCACATATTTTGGAATAAGAACATGTTAAATCATTTCTTTCGTTTTGTTCTGTTCTCTTAGCCATCAGCCTTTTACACAATTACTGTGAATGTTACTACTAAAGATACAACTGTAATATTTTTAAGTAAACTGCAGACTTGAAGTTGTTGGTGAAGATATCTGACAATAACTTTTCTTCATTATGCTCCATATGTTGCAATATATTTATTTGTGCCAAGTATCAAAGTTACAATTAGATTATACAAGAAGATTATTACAAGAAGATTTTATTTTCCCGATCAAACAAGTTCCTATTCTTATGGCGTATTGCCATTCTGTCGAAGTATACTCACCCTAATATTCAGAATGTGATAATAAACGAAAGACGTGAAAATAAGGTTTTGACTTGTTGATATTCATTGTAAAACTTGATAATTATGCTCTTGTTTAGGTTGATATCTGACAATATGTTACAGCAACAGTACCGTCAATCAAAGACATGAAGAATAATGTCATATTTCACACCTGTTTGTAATAGAAATTCTTTTTTGTTTGACATAATCTAATGTATTTGACTGTGTTTCAATTGCATATATAAACAAATTCTAAACACCGTAGTTGCATTTCCAGTGCAATATACAAATGTCATGTCCATTCTTTTCTTTTCTCTTAACTTTGTATTAGTCATTATGATTCTATTAAATATTTTCCTTTGAAAAATAACCCATGCAGTAAATGAATTATATGTTATTCTAAGCTTATGGGGAGTCTTGTCTGCGATTTTAGTAGTTGCAATAAAAATGTAATTTGTTTGATGTCAAATAATATTATTGAAATTTATTTTTAGATGATGTTTGCTTCCAATAAATCGGTATATTTGCGTTGTTAGTTAAAATTTACTAATATAAACGACAACAACTACATTTTCGTAACATTTATTCTTATTCTATGGAAATATGATGAAATCCGCAAGTTTTGTAAGTAAATTAGAGAATTTTATGGTTATCGGTGTTATATCACAGTAGGCCGCTATAAGTCAATTACAGAATCAATGAAAAAATATTATAATATTGTAATAACAGTTTTATTGCTTTAACAATGATGTTCGTGTTGTATTGACAATTGCTTTCCTCCCAACAATCAAATGTAGTTTTAAAATTATATATTACCATTGATCTACTGTTTTGCTCCATTTCTTTGTTTATCACCGTTATAATATACATAATGACAAGAGAACTTTTTGATAGATCGCAGCTCATAAAAAAAATAATAACTGTGGTTTCTTTATCAGTTAAGATTGTAACAGAAATATAGCATTCATTTATGGAATCCAGTTTACTACTTAAGAAAATGTGCACATGTCGGATTTCTATTCTTGATTAACTAACTGGTATCAATTCATATCTCATCAAAAAGAAGTAAGATACTAAAAAGGCGGTGATGGCAATATGTTAAACATATGATCGAACAAAATGGCTTGTTTATGTGATCACTTGATTAGCTAAAAATAGTTTTGAAATAGTTTTCTCATCGCATATCGCCGTCCTAGAAAATGAAAATTAGGATAATTTCGTCTTGCGTACTCTGAACACGGGCGGAAGAAGAATGGCCGCTGTTGGACTCTTTTGATCATAAATTGACGATCATAATACCTAAATTCTCTGTGCGATTTGCCCAAGTTAATATATATATATATATATATATATATATATGTATACTGTACCAAATTGTCACTAGCTATATATATATATATATATACATATAGCTAGTGACAATGTTGTACAGTAAATATTTTCATCACCATTATTTCTTTAAGTATCTCCAGAAAGACAGCGTTTCCCTCTATTTTACACTCATTGTTTATTTACATTTCATATTTTTCCATTTAGCCACTTAATATTGATTCAGTTTTCATTTGTAAAACTATTGTTTTTCGTCGGTACAGTTAAATCAACTGAACTATTCATAATTGCCTGGCTTGTGTATTAATACCGACCCAAGAGATTTGAAACGCAGCATTTTAGTTCATATCACAACAGATAGATCGAGACTCAAATCTACACGACGGTATTATACAGTAGAACATGAAAGAGGCGATGCGAATATTTCCAACAACTCACCTACCTCTTATTCATAGCCATTTACAAAACGTTTCATGATCAAAGGACTCTGATATATTTGCTATCACATTGTTGATATAAATACATTCTTTACATGAATAAAGTATTTTGTTATTGGTTTAATGTTTATTTTTAATTATTTAATTTTTTTTTGCATTGTAATTGCTTTCAGAAAAGTAAAATAGTCAATGATTAAAACATGAGAATTCCATATCGTTTTCTATATTGATTAAAGTTTAGATTAATATATCCATAATATTTGCTGAGAGAAAATGACATTACAGACTGTAGATTCGAATTCTAAATCCATCTTACGATAAGGATGTGACAGTTATAACTACGATATCGCACAACTTTTTTCTGACAGTCATGTCAGATTAATACATCAATGATTTTCCATTATTAAGTAAAATTCATTTGAATGTCACGAATTCAATTCTGAAATTAATATCTTGAAATATGCCATTAGTGTGATGTTACAAGACATTAAATTGCTCTTTTTAATTTTGTATTTGTATTCAACTTTTTGGAACTTTTATAATTTGTGTTTGACTATATATTTCAATCATCGTTTTGACTAAACCGATTTCGACCGAAGAATACGGTTGAAGGTTTTGTATATCAGTTGTATTTACTCCCAGCCAAAAAAAAAACCTAAGGGATTGAACAGAAATAAAATACTAAAGGCTAAAGATTGTTTTTACTTAGTCGTTCTGTATGCGAAACAGAAGAGACAAATTTCTTTCAAATAATAGCTCTGGTTCTTAATTTTTTTTATATTCCACTCTCTGGATGCTTACTAACTGAAGTCCTTTGTTCATAAGCCTCTTCATTCAAACAAGTGCAAGTGCTAAAAGACAATTAATGATATATTTATGGAAGACGAATCCAGTTCTATATTTATCATCTTCATGAAATTCTAATAGTGTATAACATTTATCGCAGATGGAACAGAAGTAATGACAAAATAAATTAAAACAAAATATTACCTAAAATATTGTTACAATCGAGATTAAATCAAAGACTAAATTAAGATATTAATTTACGAATTTACCTTCATTTCCAAATAAGAATTTAAAATCCATACATTAATAGAACTGAGTAAATTTGCCAATTAATCAAATCCAATTCCTAAATTGTTTCTCTTAGATCTATACCGTTGCAATGAAAAACCTTTTGTTATAAATTTCGCAAATGCAGACAAACAAATAATTATATATATTTATATATACATTACAAGAAAACCAATCCTCTTAGCGGTTCTCTCCTAGTTTCTGTAAATGATTTATCTCTTCGTACTCAAATACACAGAAACACAATCACTCGCGCGCGCAGAAACACCCACCCTCACACATACGCGTGCCCGCGTATGCAGTGCATAGATCGATTCCAAAATGCATATTTCCATATGGAAAGAAAATCAAATTTCAAAAACGAAAGAAATACGAAAGGGCATTTGAAAAATTATTCAAATTATGAATTCTTTAAATGAAGAAGCTTAACAGACCAGTATAAGTTTATATCTTAGTAGTCTGTCAATAGGTATCTGAGTGAAAACAGCAAAAATGTATTATATTGTATGTAAGGTTTTAGTAGAATTTATCAATATTTTATAATTGAAAAACAGACATATTATGTATTGATATATTTCTCAAACTTTCAGTTGAGGACAAAACAATATGCAATATTAAAGTAGCCAGAGGAGCCAGCTTGAAGAATCGTTAGCACTCCAGGCAAAATGCTCAGCGCATTTCATCTGTCTTTGCAAATTTAATCTAATTACTAAGACAAACGAATTGCTGCTAGGTGCTCTACATAACGTACAACAGCTAACCTTTGATGAATGGCCGAGAGAAGAAATCGAGGTATAAATAATAATCAGCACAAAAAAATAAATGGCATTAGTGGAGGTTTAATATTAATTTCAGTTACTAGATTTGGTTTCTCACTGTCGAATTCTTTCCTCCATACACTTTCTTGTATATGTTTATCTATGCTTTCCTGATGTACTCAAGAATATCGAACCAATTGAAAATCTATTAGGCATCGACTAAGAAAATATTGTCCTAATCCAATCATTAATTTAAGTTTAATTTGTTTTCATCTTTTATGCACCCGATATACACATTAATTCATCTAATAGTTTCCTCGCGGAGAATGCCTCTTGATTAGGTGCCTTAAACATTGTCAACTCTACGAAGAGCTAAATGATAATTTCCCTTGTGTATTCTTATAGAGCATTAATGTGGCTGAGCCGAAACCAATGAAAATAATAACGGTATTACAGCTTATTATCACCGTGAGAAATTAATGGGCAGTTGTTGTATATAAGCAGAAATAGAGGAGTTTTTTGAACAGATATCATTGGACTATTTCACGTGATTCTGTTACAACGCTACGGCCCATCAGTCTGTAAAAAAATAATAAATTGCTCTCAGTTTTATATAAAGAGAATACTTGACTGCTTCAGAAGATTTATTCCTAAGAAGTATCTTATTGTGTGTTATTGTAGAGGGATGCCTTTTACACTGGAATCGGGACGCTGCAAACATTCTAATTTTTGGAAACAAATGTATCTGGACGCTCGTTGTAAATAATAATACCAGTAAAATCAAAAGGCACTCCTTCTCAGTTAATGCACTAAGGTGTTCCTATTGAGAACTGAGTTGATGATAGTGGCAAAAATCTTCAACCAATCTGTTATCATCAATTTTAGAAGGAAATTTCATTGATTGAATCATGGAATGCTCATCATTGAAATCAACGAGGATCCATTTATTTCTCACACTACACAGTGATACATACGCCTTACTAGCGTCTTATATTCATGAAATAAAACATTCGGTATATTCTCCCTCATATCACAAACGTAATATCAAACAGAATACAAAATTTCTTAAGGTTGATCACGAAACGTTTATTATTTTTATTGGTAATTTTCATTAAGGTAACCTGCAATCAAACGTGTTCCACCTGTTCCCACCATGGGTTTGTGTTAATCAGATATTGCACATCAAATACTACAACATCCCAGATTTACCTTTTCTGACACGAAACCTGATGCTTTAAGGGAGAATTGGTCTCTCCTTTTGCTATTTGATTGATCGTTTGGCAGGTCCATCGTTTGATCACAGTAATATATATTTCTCTTACAGTTATCATAAGAACACTATTAAGGTAAATTTGCTTGCAAGCATAAGTAAACAGCGTCATAAAAAAAAAAACAACGGAAAAAGAAACGCATTAAAAAAAATACACACGATCCAGCTGAATGCAACCGAAATAATCCACCACTTTCCCCAATAATTCACATAGATAATCTCTTCCCAAAACCTTTATAGAAATTATACAGTATAGAATTACCTACAGTTTCACAGCGTCAATCATAAAACAAGATAAGCACAAGATATGCCTTCTTTCCTTCCATAGCAGCACCGAAATAAACGGAACATCACTCGTGGAACGTATCTTGAGTTTGAAGAGGGACCTCGTCGACGAAGCAATAAATTGGTTTATTACAGAAACTACATTTACTATATTAATGCTGATGTAAATGGTTTATTATGCATTATAGATAAGTACGTTTTACTTATACAAACCATTTAGTTCTCAGGACACATTTCTGAAGGAGACGTGTCAAATAATGTTTCTGTACACACACACGCACACACACACACACACGTGTATATATATGTATATACAAATATACGCAGATGAATATATAGATGTACTCACACAAACATATAAAATTTGTTTTTCAGAATTAGTGACGTTAATAAAATTTGCTATACCTAATATCGTGAGATACACTGGCAGCCAAGTTGAAAAGGAACTGTGCGTTATGAAAGACGTACATTATATGGATATCAACAAACATAAGCACGACAAAAATATGTTACAGGGAACGTCATTAAATTATTACTCAGTGGGATAGGGTAATCTATGGCCGTTATGATTGAAAGGATTTTTATGTCGTTAAAGTATCTGCGCCTGAGCAGTGCAGACCAATCACGAAAAAATATGTAATAATTTTGGTTTGATACGTGGCTTAGTGTTAAGGGTGTTGGATTCCTGATCGTAAGTTTATGGTTTCGATTCCTGGGCCAGGCAATGCGTTGTGTTCACGAGCAAAACACTTCATTTCCCGTTACTTGACTGCACTCATCTGGCAGAAATGAGTAAACCTGCGACAAACCGGTCCTGTCTTGGTGGAGAGTATATATCTCACGGTAACCAGGAAACTGTCCCTATAAATCTATGACTCACGGAGGACCTTTGTCCGTTATCATATAAATGTTAAGCGAAGTGTAGACGTTAAGAAATTATAGGGTACTTTTGCATTTTCTATTTTCAGTTTCAGTTTACTTCATGCGTGACCTGTTAAGATACAGGAATAACGATTATTAATACTTCCTTCAAATTTTGGCACAAGGCCTACAAATTTAGGAGAATGTATAGTTGATTACATTGACCCCGGTATTCAACTGCCAACCCCGGAAGGATGAAATTTTACCGATCCCGGAAGGAGGAAATTCAAAATCAACCACAGTGGAATTTGAACTCGAATCATAGAGAGGGTCGAAATGCCTCTAAGCATTTTGCTCGTCATGTTAACGATTCTCCCAGCTCAATGCCTTAACAAATAAAAAAAATTAGGAGTAAACAAAACAGGTGATTCTGGATAATTGGATGCGTGGGTTTATATATTATGAATACTAATGTAGTGTTGATAAACTAGCTATTCATAAAATAATTGTGTTGATAGAGAAATGCAGAACGGTGTGATTATTTGATTAAATCTAATGAATTGTAGGAATGTTTTGTCAGCGTGCGCGAACGATTATTAAGGTAAGAAAATGTTTGTTCAAGTGTAATATATAGTAATGTAAAATAATACACTACAGTACAAGATAATGCACTACAAATCATTATTACATGATACGAAATAATATAATACAATACGTATGATATGAAGTATAATACCTTATAAATTAATGTAGTTAATACATATAAACGACATATGTCAATAGCAAAGAATATGTCTTTCCCTATAATACAATGCAAATATGACAGCTAGTAACTTGCTATAATTTAGAATGTAATGTGGAATAACGAATAAAGAATGACAAGATGAACGAGAATGAAGATGACTATGAATATAGAATGCAGGCATGATACTATGAATTAAACGTAATCACAAACATACAGCGTACTAATACACAAATAAACACAAACGCACGCACTCACGCTCGCGCTCGCGGGCACAAACACACACACACACAGACACACAGACACACAGACACACACACACACACACACACACACACACACACACACACGCATTATCGACTGCACATACCGATTGTTTTGCTTCTTCACCGCAGCGCTGCGGTGCATACGTAAGATTAAATTTAATTATGAATTAAAAGCAGTGCTAGCGTTGTAAATGATATCGACGCAAATACACAATTCAGATTGATAAATCACAAAAATGGTGAAATGTCGGTATCTATCGCTACTGGATGAGACTGGTGGCGAGTTATCTCACCTGCCTATGATTTGCAGGTGTTTTAACGGCCAATGATATGAGAGAGTTGTCTCAATAGCACACTTCCGCTGCGAACCGACTTAGAAGCAAAACACGTATAATTAGTACGTCGATGATATTTAGAACACAAACTCTTCTTTTATTTCATAATTAAATATTATATGTGGGGGGGGGTATGTGCACGTGTGTGCGTGTGTGTTTGTGCATGTATGTTTGTATGTATGTATGCGTGTAGAGATATATGTATATAAGTAGATATGTGTATAATTTACATATAAGAGACGGGAGAATCTGACATTAATTGCTAAGGTGACAACTTCAGTTGAGTACAGTTTAATTACATAGCATAAAGTATTTCGTATGTTCTTTTCAAAGGATGATTTGCATAATTGTTTATAAAACTAGGTAAAAGAAATAACACAAGGAGGTTAATGACCAGAATTTAGAACATTATGCTTCAAAAATGGTGTACTGAATACAATATAAAATTGATCCATATTATTTTAGAAATTAACATGTGAAGCATTGCAACAATTATTACCGACAACCCGGAGGAAATGATCTAAAACTGCAGCAAAGTAAATAAATTTCTCGAGCGAATTTACATAGGTAGAAAGACTATTTGGAATTGTATGGGAGTTTTAAACGAAAACGTGGCTCTATGGTAGAAAGATTGCTTCCCAACCACATACACCTGGGTTCAGTCCCATGGCGTGGCACCTTCGGCATGTGTCTTCTACTATAGTATCGCAACGTCCATAGCCTTTGAAGTAGATTAGGTAGACGAAAACTAAAAGATGCCCCTCGCTCGCGTGCGCGCATTTGTGTGCTTGTATATGTGCTTGTCACACACAACCGCTTGATAACCAGTCTTGCTGTGTTTACGTCTCTGTAACTAAGCGCCTCAGCGAAAAGAAGCCCATAAGATAAATACTGGAGGCGGTTAGCTGGAATAAAACCCTCAATGCGGTGCCCCTGCATGGCTGCAGTCTAAAGAATGCAACAAGTATAAGATAAAAGACAAAAGATATTACTCGCTCGGTTAGATTTCATCAGAAAAGTACTGTTTCATCTTGATTGCTGATCTACAAATAACTTTTTATAAATACAGAACAAATTTATCCTTTGCCAGAGAAAAAAAAAAAAAAAATAATAATAATAAAGCTGAAGAGAAAGCTTAGTATATAGTGCGGGCTTCTAATGGGTAAAATATGACTATTTATAACATATTTGTTATATCTTGGGGTAAAATAACTTTACACCATTAAACATGTAATAGCTAGGTTGTGTAAAACGTTGGATAGAGAATAAGGAGGAAATGCAGGGTTATCATTGTCGACGAGTTGGCAGAATTATTACCGTGTCGGACAAAATGCTTACCGGCGTGTCTTTCGCCTTTACGATCTGAGTTCAAATTCTACCGAGATCGATTTTGCTTTTCGTCCTTTCAGAATAGATACAACATGTATCAATTAACATTGGGATTGATTCGCTTACTTGGGCTTGCTGGCTTTGTGTCAATGAAACCAATAGATGCACATATATTTAGGCGGTGAGCTGGCAGAATCGCTAGCATCACGGACAAAATGCTTAGCGGAATTTCGGCCACTTTTACATTTTGAATTCAAATTTCACTGAAGTCAATTTGCCTTTTATCATCTCACGGTCGATAAAATAGGCATCACTTGAACACTAGGGCTGATGTAACTGAATTAGACCGTCCCTTCAATTGCTGGGCTTGTACCGAAATTTGAAACCAATATATACACATATAGTTCCCTGTGTGTGAGCAAATATATGTCCATGTGTTTGAATTGTTGCACAGGGTGCGATTCAATAGTCGACCAAATTACGCAAAAATAAAAATATCACTGACAACTCATTTTAACATATATTTACCAAAATTACATTAAAATATCTTGAAATACTCTTAGTAAACTTATTCAATAAAATCGCCATTGACTTCAGCCACGGACTCTAAATGACTTCGGCATCTCATGCAACTCTTCTGGACGATTTTCTTGTTTAAGTTGGTGAATGCTGCCATAATCCTTGCCTTCAGTTCATCTTTGCTGTTACAAAGAGTTTTGTTTTTCTCTGGCTCAAATGAGCTCCACACATAGTAATGAAGGAGGTTGCTGTCTGCGGCGTGATGTGATCTCAGAAATTGTCTGACAGCCATGACTGGGTTCTCCTGCTTCTGTGGAATGGTGCAGAATCCTGTTGCCAGCCATAGGGCTTTCCATCAGCCACCCTGTTGACCTAGGGCAGCACTACCTACTCCAGACACTTGATGTATGCCTCCGTGTTGAGTCTGAGGTCGTGTGGGAAGACAAATGGAGTCATAACGTCGCCATCACTAGTGATCACTCCAAACACCATAATGTTGACTGCATGTTCGATTTCTATCACTCTCGGTACATGTTTGGGAGACGCGGAAAGCCAATGTTTGTTGTGGGTGTTCACCGTCTGATCCTGGCAGGAACTTTTCTCGTCTGAGAAAAATCAAAGCATGTTCGGTTGTAGGGGATCCTAGAGTTTGTTCAAAAGCTTCATAGCAGTCTTTCCTCTTCTCCTTAATGGCTCGAGATATAAACATTGGCCCTTTCTTATCTTATATCAAGATTACCGAATGTCTATGTGCACTACCAGCCTGATGAGAAAGCCAGAATCTCCCATATCCCTAGAGATGGATCTGATTGACGTGGAGGGATCGTTGTCAATCATGGCCTGGATCTCACCAACAATTTCAGCAGTTCTTTTCTTATCAGAACGATCAGCGTGAGTTTTTCGCGCCACCGTTATCTCCATTAGACTCATCCAACTATTTCCGAATCCTCTGCACTGTCTTCAGATTGACTCCCAAGCCTTCTGAAATGTTCGTATTGGAACTTCTGGTGCGAATACCAAGAAGTACGGCATATCGGTTCCAAATTACTGGAAGACTGAATACTATTTTTCTCGTATACGTACACAACTGAGCTACTATACTCTATAGTCGACAAAATCAAAGACAGGTAATGTGCATGCACGAAAGTAAAAATATATAATGGAGACAATTTATCCATCGCACACTGTGTGTGTGTGTGTTTTCATTATGCCTAGTGTGTGTTGCTGAGTAAACCTGTATTTCAAATGACGATTAAGATAACCTGTATGGTAAAGTGGGTAAGTTTAGTGAATTTGCCAGCTTGACAGGTATAGTGATAATAGTGGCTGGACTCGTATCATCAGCGGTCATTGTGTATGCCTTTCAACAGTTTTAAATGCATAACGAAAAGTGGAATATTTCAGAGGTAGATTTAGTTTGTGTGTGTTTGTGAATGTTATGTATACACGTGCGCGCAAACGCCATTGTCGTATATGGGTGTAGATGGCAATGCGTTTAATCATGATATAAAGAGAATAGATTCTCCTATTGAAGAGATTTGGTTTATATTCGCTTTCATTGAAGGTGTACTAGTATGTGTGAGCGTATGTGTATGCATATATGCTGTAAAATATAAATAAATGGGATTATAAACAAATATCTGAAAATTAGGTATAAAAATGAGAGAATAGATGCGTTTAAAAGAAATAATAAAAAACAATAAAGGCCTCAGCGAAAATTGTAAAACTGAAATAGCGTTAGTAGTAAGAAAGTGAGATGTACAGGAGAACTAGAAAACTAACCGGAGTAAGGAGGTAGGATGGAAGGGACAAAGACGAGAGACATTGGAACATGGCTATCATGGCAATATAATAGTGAGTCGCTCAAAAGACAATGGCTTGACTTCTATGCGTGAATAAAGCTAGGGGAATATGCAGAAGAGTTAACTAATTTCAAAGAAGCATAAAAAAACATTAGAGTGAAAGATAAGAAATAATAGGTGAAACTGCCCCGTCTCCAGCTTGATATAAAACTGCCTGTATGTCTAGTTGCTAAAATGTTGGAAATCATCTACCTGTACAAAGATATGATGATATCGGCAGAATATTAAGAAAAGGTTGCAAATACAGATGATAGCCGAAGGCTAGTTACGAGTGGAATTAATAATTGACAGGAGATGTAATTATATAGCTACTATACACATTTAGATTCACGTATACAAGTATGAAGTAAGTGTTATACACACGTATAGTTATAAGGTTTTAAACTCAATAAGAATTAGAAAGCCTCACTTACGCAGCTGAGATAAAGTAGAAGCTCCTAAATATCTAATTCAGCTATAAAATATCAATCTATGGTAAAAAAAAATAAAGAAACATCAAGCTATGCTAGCAAAACCTGACAGTCTTCTTGGTGCAGTTCAGAAAACCGGGATATTCTCTTCATTTCTCGATGGACTCTTTGCTACAGTTGACCGGTCAGCTTGAGAAGGCCTTCTCGGTTTATTGATGGACAAAGTTATATATTCTTGTTTTCAAGACAACCTGATATTAATAGCCAATTCTTTTATCTTAGCTATCATTCATTTTATTGTACTTCCAGTAATCGACAAGTAAATGACATACAACCGAATAATGTTTGGATTCTGCTTCCTTTAGTTCGATGTTGGCTTTAGCTGCCTGATCTGATCTGAGCTCTAAACCGTTTTGTTATACGCGTTTTTCGATGTTTTGTTATCCATTATGTATGTATGTATGTATGTATGTTGGTAGTCAGACTCTTGCCTGGGGGTCTCAGGAGTTTGAGGAGTGTGGGACCAAATCTTAGCCACTATTGATACCAAGCTTACTATGATCAAGAGTAGAAAAACTTATCAGATTCCCAGGTACTGGTTAATTAACGTACTATGTTAATTAACCCAGCAGTGCATGCGCAGATTTGATCCTGCAAATACTAAATATTAAAAAAAAATCCTACTTTAGCTGTGAGAAAGGCAGTTACAACAACGCATTGTAGAAGGCAAAAAAGGGAGATAAGCTAAGTTAAACAATTTGGTGATTCGCTGCATACGTTTCCATTCTCAGTCCTCTTCACCTGGTTTTGCCATTGGACAGAAGATGGTCACGATCGAAAGAATGATGTTGATGCTGCTCAAACTTTAAAAGGATTGTCCTCGTCGCTCCGATAACCGAACATGCGTGTTGCTTGTATGTACGATTTTATCCATGAACACACAAATATTGTATCATTATGAGGCACATGAACATTTTCTTTTATACTTCTTTATTAGAAGGCAAGCCACATGACGTTTATTAAATCTTTCATGCCATGTAATTGAAAATTCGATTGAAGGTTTTTCAAGATTTGGAACAATTTGGTAGTTTTGCGTTTTCTTTACTTCATATTACACACGCGCGCGCGCACACACATGTATATATGTTTGGCGTAAGAAATCTAAATTTTAAAAAAATAGTTTGTGAGTTCTTTTTGCTGAAACTGTCACCAGTTTCTAAGTAATATCGTTTTAGTAAACCGGCAAGCTGGCCGAAACGTTACCACGCCGGCCAAAATGCTCAGCAGTACATCGTCTGACTTTACGCTCTGAGTTCAGATTCCGCTGAGGGCGACTTCGACTTTCATACTTTCGGGGTCGATAAGACAAGTATCAGTTTCGTACTAGGGTCGATCAAATCGATTAGCCTCTTCCACAAAACTTTCGGGCCTTCTTCCTAGAGTAGAAAAGAACAACTTTTTAGTACATTAGGCTATCATGTAGATAAGCATCTCGGATATAAACATGAGCTATTCGAGAAATGTTTCTAAAATATACATACACACAAGGAC
>NC_068995.1:21849494-21851081 GCF_001194135.2 Octopus bimaculoides
ATATATATATATATATATATATATATATATATATATATATATATATACTTATATGTATATATATATATATTGGTGTGTATATGTATATATGTATATATATATGTATGTTTGCATGTATGTATCTATGCATGTATGTGTGTATTTATGTGTCAGTGTTTGTCCGCCCACTATCGCTTGGCAACTGATGTTGGTGACCTTACATCCCCGTAACTTAGCGGTTCGGTGAAACAGTCCGATATAGCGAGTACTAGGCTAGCAAAGAATAAGTCCTGGGGTATTTTGTTCGAATAAAGGCGGTGCTCCAGCATGGCCGCAGTCAAACGACTGAAACAAATAAAAGAATATATTGCGTATATATAAACAACTACATATTTATGTGTATATATACATACGTACGTATGCGTGCACACATGCACACACACACATACACACACATGCACACACACACACACACACACACACACACACATATACACATATATTTTCATTATTCCTATACAAGAATGTTGTTGACTGCGATTTCGAAGTTTCGGACAGCTAAGCAATCGGTGGACGATGATTTGTACATTCTTGTAGAAGAAGAAAAAACTGTGTTCTACCATATCATGTTCAACTGCCTTACAACAAATTATATTGTTAGAAATGTCAATATTTCTGTAAAGTTTTCCCTAAGAGCTGCTGAAGAAATCATGAGATTCATTTGTAACTGCGATATACAGATTAGGTTAAGATCGCATAACCTTCGGAATTTCCACTAAGTCTTTGTAACATAGTAAATATGCGTAAACATGTACAAAAATATGCTGTGAAATAGTCAGCCCACACTAATTTCAGTAATACCGAACTGTTTGTCTGAACATAACCATTTGACACAGCTTAACTTACCCATGAGACAATTCCAATAAATTAGCATATCATTAGCATATGGTCTTTGAAATCAAAAAGTCATAAGTATTGCATGTTGTGATGGCAGGTAAATAGTTAGTAATTTCACTAAAATAAAGGGAAAATATGAAGCTACAATTGCTAGGGTTACATTAGGATATGCAAATCTGTGTAACAATCCGTGCTGTGAGCTAGACATATACTGCATTGAGATCCAAATAAATTAATGCAGAAGGCTAAAATTACCCCAGTAATTCAATTTGGAATGCCATTAGCTGTGACATAAAAGTTACTTAATTGTAAATGACACGCATCTGAAACCTTGATAATCCTAAACGGAACCAGCTACTTTGATTGACAGGACTAAATCCTGAAGACATAAAATAATTGCATTTTTCTATGATAATGCATATAAGGTTTATCTTTCGATGTTTTGTATTTGGTATTGTTAGTCATATTTTTCATACAAGCATGTATATGTGTACGTGTGTTTCTGGAGATACAGACACATACACCCACACGTTCACACGCGCACAAACAGCCTAACACGCTCACACACACACGCGCACGCACGCACGCACACACACACACACACACACGCACACGCACATATATACACATATATATATCAAATAGATATCTTATAAAACTATTCCGCACATATATTAACAGCCATACCAATGGATATTTATATACATACAT
>NC_068995.1:21851150-21852036 GCF_001194135.2 Octopus bimaculoides
TATATATATATATATATATATATATGCGATACATATATATATAAACTGAAGCAAACTCACAAACACGCATACACATGTACACATGCACACGCTGACCTATATTGGAATATTTATAATTTCTATTATATGCAATTATATGGGAATTGATATAGAATTCGGGAAGAAACCTTTTCGTGTTTCGTGCTAGCTTCAATAAGTAATTGTTGTCATGTATGATGTACACCTGTTTCAATTCGGATATTTGGAAATTAACAGCTATGTGCTATTGACGATTATGTTTGGTGGGTTATTTCGCAACAGATTTTTGTACAGGTTTACTATGTTAGAAAGCTATAGTATATAATCTAAAAATGTGTAAGGTCTTACTTTTTGTTTATGACGCTTAATGCTGTCACGGAAGAAGATCATCAAGTCTCTTGCAGCTCTGAAGTATAGAATACATTAGCGAAATATTGCCATTTCTAACAAGAATTATCATTGCATGATCGTTGAAAATGACATGCCAAGGCCATAGAACACCTAGAGGCAACATTGTATAACTAATGCTATATCCAAATATAACAAGGTGATAAATGCGTTCACATACACACGATCGTGCAATCATATGCGCAAAAGTACAGGCAATCAAATACAAAATGTACATTCACGCACGCAGTCGAACGCTCTTATGTATGCGTGCGTCAGTAAATATATATGTGTGAGTGTTTCTGTGCATACATACATTTTCTATTTATCGAAATGAATCAGGTTAAAGCAAAAACAAGGACGATATATCAAAATCTATCCATCTATCTATCTATCAACGTATCTATCTGTAAACACATATATGTATATGTGTGTGTGTGTATGTGAGTGTACATACGTATATATATATATATATATATAT
>NC_068995.1:21852405-21866079 GCF_001194135.2 Octopus bimaculoides
TATATATATATATATATATATATATATATATATATGTGTGTGTGTGTGTGTGTGTGTGTGTGTGTACACAGACGCATTCGCACACATATACACGTATATGTATACATATATATATGAATTCTTCGTACATATGTATATATACATATATAATTTCAATACGGTGCAAATAATTCAGGAGGAAATATTTGCGAAGATATCTTTGACGCTATTATTATCTAGTGTAACAATTTTAAAACGATAACAAAACAATCAATAATATAGGCAATTGTAGGCCCCACAAAAATATTAAATAGCTGAAGGATTGAAATTAATCAAAAGACATACCTAGTGTGTCCTTTGGTTAAGTTCAATCCTTCAGCTACATGCATATATATATATATATATATATATATATATATATATATATATATATATACATATATATATAACATATAAACTCTAATAATTAAATAAAATGCACAGTTCATGAACATTTAGAAACCAAATTTAAATAAATACCCCAGCTGGGTTACATAGACGAACTAAAGCTAGAGAAATTAAAATAGGTGAGACATCTAAAACTATGGAATTTATAATTATCGAGGTTGGCTTAATATGAACTTGGAAACCTTTTATTCTTAACACGTAGAAGACAGAACAATTTTTTCAATATCTCAGTTGTATAAAATTTTCTTTACTTATTATTACTGTTATTAGCCTGCCAGATTCAAATTTGAAAACAGTTATGTTCTACATGCTGTAGTTTGTATGCATGTTTAAACCTTGCATTCTAGCCGCTTGCGGTCAAATTAATTAATTACCTCCGCTCTACATCAATCTGGGTATGATGAAGCAGTTTGTCAAATCATTAAATACTGATGGTGAATGCTTCAAACACATAGTCTCTGCACTCCCTGCTTTGTCCTTCGTGAAGATCAAGACAGGTGCGTTTAATGGACCGCAGATTCGTACGCGTGTACGTGATCAAGATTTTGGCAAAAGGACTGTATGGCTTTAATTCGTGGTGGTAATAGAAAACTTTCTTTGTAATAACAAGGCTAAGAACTATGAGACTGATGTAGCCAGTATGTTGTCAGTTTTTCGTAATCATGCATGTAACATGAGTGTCAAGCTCCGTTTCTCGTACAGTCATCTTCATAGATTTACTGAGAACCTAGGAGCAGTATGTGACGAACAAGGCGAGCAGTTCCATCAGGACCTCTAGACCATAGAAAAGCGTTACCAAGGAAGATCGGACAAACATATGATGGCAGACAACTGCTGGATGCATTAAGTGAGATTGCCTTGAGACAGTCCACAAAGGCAAGAGCTTCAAGCGCAATTTCTTGCGTGAATAGACTGGAAACGAGCTTTGTCTCCTCATAGTAACTAATGTCTTATTTATGAATCAGTTTTATATAAACAATTGCTTATTAGGGAAATTAATTGTGTTCTTAAATAAATTAATACTATTTTGCATTTTTTTTATTACCCAGCTAATTTAAGGAGTTAAATCACATTTCTCCAAATAGACTATGACATCAATGTGATGAAGACGAAACTTCGAGACTTTGAAATACCTTGACTGCAAACAATTTAGAGCATTCAGGATATAACCAACTTCAGATGTGAAATCTGTGCACTCAAATTATGTGTTACCAAGTACTGATAACAATGCAACAAAAGAAATTGTTTGACTAGTGTTATCTTTTAATCAGTCACACAGACGCACACACGTGTGTGTGTGTATGTGTGTGTGTGTGTGTGTGTTTGTGTGTGTGTTTGTGTATGTGTGTGTTTGTGTATGAGTGTGCGTGTGTGTGTGTGTGTTAGATAAAATGAAACACAAAGACCTGCCTTAAAGCAGCTAGATAATTCAATGGAATTTACAAAATAATAAATAGATAGATAGTTAAACGTGGAGGCTCAGTGGTTAGGGCAGCGGTCGGAGGATCGTGGTTTTGATTCCCAGACCGCGTGTTGTATGTGTTTATTGAGCGAAAACACCTAAAGCTCCAAGAGGCTCCGGCAGGGGTGGGGCGGCGACCCCTGTATTCTTTCGCTCCAACTTTCTCTATCTCTTTCTTCCTGTTTTTTTCAGTAACGCTGTGATAGACTGGCGTCCCGTTCAGCTGGGGGGGGGTACCCACATAAGCCATAGAAACCTGGGAAACCGGGCCCATGAGCCTGGCTAGGCTTTAAAAGGGCGAAAAAAAAAGTTAGTTAAACAAAAGTTGTGATTCGACATTTTCCTCTGTGGTGTTTATTAGACACTCATAATAAGCGTTAACAACCACATTAACGGAAATGCATGTACTTAATTCGAAGACATAATTTTGATTCCTCGGATATTTTGAACACTTATTTGTACATGAAAATCCAATGGTAATCAAAATCCTGCGTCGAACTGCTGATCAAATGATATTTTCTAATGAAGTTAATGTTAATTATTATCGTGATAACTATTATTGTCTAGTTAATATAAGCATCTATTAGCTTCCTTAAGCTCCATGTGCAAAACTGTAGTCAATTTAGAGGAGGAGGTTTAAGAGTCATATAATACACGCCATTATTATTTAGTTTCTTCTGCCTCTCATCAGACACACATAGACATATACACATATATTCAAAAACAAATAGGTGGAAAAAAAACCTCTAAGCTTCTACCCCATAAACGCCCCTGCATTTTATTCAACACCAAGGTTAGAGCACAAAAAATTATTAGAAATATTTGTATTTCCGACATGTTCAGCAGCTGACATGTGTTTGCTTAAATATGGTGGATGGAAAAAATAGGGAAGTGTTGGGGAGGGAGGATTATTAGATATGTTCACCTGTTTTCTGAAACTATATGTATGTGTGTAGAGGTGTGAGTTTGATGAGAAGGAGAGGAAATAAATTTGAAGGAACGAGTATTATATGAATATGAAACTACTTCCACTAAATGTGTTACTGTTTTATGCATAGGGCTTAAGTAAGAGTGAGGGAGAGTCTCTAGGTAACTCAAGCCAGGCTGGTGGGGTTTTCTGTATCCCTGAATCAGAAGGAAAGCACATGCCCGTGTAGAGTGATTTGATAGTGTTAGGGTGGCTTTCTGTAGACAATAGTGCTTGAGGCATATGCGTGTGATGTTAAAAGCAATATTGCCTAAAGGAATGACAAAGCATAACGCTGTACGGCTCGAAGAACTTATAGTACTTATGGATTCTATGTAAATGGTTCTTGACAGAAAACTTCCTGGATTGTTGATAGAAGCTTCTTGGTTACATGATAGATCGAAGCAGATTATTTTTCTGATTCTATTGCGATGGGAAATGGGGTGAGTATGTTAACTTATCAGAGAGTCTACGTCTTGGTAATGTCTCGTAACAAGTGATACTCCTGTTGAAGAACCGTCCCGCGACTGAAAGTTCAGAGATTATTTTATTGATGACTGAGGCTAAATTTCTCATTGTAGCGGGAGGTCGTTAAAGTTTCTGTGGCTAAACACATTTTCTTCGTTGGAATTTCTCTATGTGTAGTATGTACTCGATTTCATATTTAATTATACGCCCAGGATGTCGATCTTTGGGATGTAGGTTGTAACTGTTGTAGACAGGCCGAATTCTTTGAAGATCTGTATAAGAATCGTTCATATCATACATATGTGTGTGTTTGCGCAGCGCACGTGTCTGCGTATTAATATCCGCTAGTGTGCGTGTGCATATGCGCATGTATGTATGTAGGTATGTATTTATTCAAAATTATGCGATCACTCTTATCATTTGCGAGTGTTGTGATTGTGTATTGAATGTATATGTACAGAATGAATAGAAGATTCACATCATTCTAGCTAAAATATTCGATATTTATCAACGCACGCGGGATCTAAAAGTTTGTCTCTCAAACTGATAGAAATAATAATGATAAAGTTTTGGAAGATAGGAAGCATTCATTCATTGTGTAACTTATATACCTCTGCCTACAGCTGAAATAAGGTTTAATCTACGTCTCCTCAATCAGTGATGTATGTGGTAGTTGCAGCATCACTCACAGTCTCCCCTTAGACTCAGCCAGTGTACAAATACATCAACACTGATTTACTGGGAATGGGATCTCTTCTTAATTTACTCAATGGAACGCTTCCACGTCCCTTAACAAGCGATTTACGTTATATCAAATTTCAGATATAAACGGTTCTAGTACACATATTTGGTAGATTACACTTCTGTTTCTCTGACGTGTGTGGTGTGATACCTATCTGATACCTATTCTCAATCTAATGTGTTCAGTATACCGCTTTATAAACACTCGAAATCGATATGATGGAGGAGATATTGTCACTCTGTAAGAAAATTGATCCTGTCCGAATAAAGTAAGCTCAAATTGATCTTATAAAATGTATCATTAAAATATATGTGCTGGTTTAATTGTTTCTTATTGATTATTTTTAATATCATAAGCAAAATTATAAAATGTGTGATCGCATGTCAAAATGATTTCTTTAATTAACCAGAAAGCAAAATTCTGTAAATTGAGTATGTCACAGCAGTTTATTTTATTGTATCCAGAAAGATGAACAGCAATGTGCAAATCAAAGAAAACTGAATGCAATACCTATTGTGGCTTTAGGATTCACTCAACACAGTTTCAGTGCACATGTAAATAAATTAAGCTCTGTACTTGCCTAATACTTACCTACCTGAGGAAAATACAAGCTAATGTCGTCGTCGTTGGAATACAGGATATTGAGACTTCGAAATGTTGTCTTTCTCTATTCATTCTATCTATCCTCCTGAGGTAAATATTGATTTCAAATTTTGACACAAGGCCAGCAATTTCGGGGAGGGGATTGTCGATGGCATCGAACCAAATGCTCAGCTGGTACTTGCTTTATCAATCCTGAAATTGGGACAGGTAAAATGGACCTCAGTGGAATTTGAACTCAAAATGTCAAGACGGACGAAATGATGCTAAACTCTTTACTCGGTTTTTATTTCTTTGCGAAACTTATGATTATTTCTATAGTAGAACATCGCAGTACGAATCCATAATAGTACTAGTAATTTGCTGCACGAGCCGAAGCTAGAGTGTACTTTTGTCTTGAACAACGAGTGGAAATCCGCAGTACGAGTGAGTTTCATAAAAGCGACCGTTAGTTGGCGCTGAGCTCGCACACGCTCTCACAACAAGTGCAGCGTCCGCTCGCTCAGTTCACGTATTTATCTCGTTGCGGTAGCATCCTTATTGTACTTTTCCCTGTGTTCATTTTTTTTCATTTTAGTTTTGTGCGCTTTTGTTATTATTTTATGATAATTAGTTGTGTTAGCCATGGGTCAGCAAAGAGGAGTACCGAGAAAACAAAGCTGACTGCGATAGAACTGAAGGAGGAAATCATTCATAAGTATGAGAGAAGAGTGTGTGTAGTTGACATAGTATGTCACTGCGGCTGAAGCATCGACGATTTGCACCATTCTGAAGACAAAGCACAGGGTGAAGGCCGTTACAATAGCCAAAGCTTGTCTCCATGTTCTCCAAGCAACGCAAATCAGTCCACGAAGAGATGGGAAAATTGCCTCTCCTGTGGATCAACGAGAATCAACTCGCAGGGGATACGATGACGGCGACGATTATCTGCAGAAAAGCACGAGTACTGTATGGGGATCTCCTGAAGCAGAACCCTGGAAACTCGACGGAGGATACATCATCAGATGCATGTAAGGCCAATCACTGCTGGTTTGATAATTTAAAGAAGAGGAGTGGTGTTAATAGTGTCATCAGATATGGAGAAAATTACCTTCTAAAGGAGTATCTTCATCTTAAGGCTCTCCTCACCCACAACAATGCTCCTGTTCACCTTTCTAAACTCGAAGATGATATCCTGGACGAATTTAAATTCATAAACGTTCTGTAGCTTTCACTCAACACCACCCTATTTTGCAGGTCATGTACCAACGGGTGATTTCTAATTTTAAGAAATTGTACACCAAACATCTGTTTCATCAGTGCTTTGAAGAGACGGAAAATACAAAGCTAACTCTTTGTGTGTTAGACGGAGAACTACAACATTGTCTACTACCTGTAAATCATCGATATGGCCTGGCAGGGTGTAACGAGGAAATCACTGAATTCTGCATGGAAGAAACTATGGCCTGACTGCGTTTCCAAAAGAGACGTCGAGGGTTTTGAGTATGAGACAGGTGTATTCGAGGAGATACTGTCTCTGGCAAGTCCATAGACCTCGAGGTTGATGATGGGGACATTAACGGTCTCGTCGAGGATCATTCAGGTGAGCTGACAACAGATAAACTCCAGCAGCTTCAGGAGCATTCGGATGCTGGGGAAGAGATTGATTACCAGGAGGAGTTCTGTGTAGTGGAGAAGGTTATCTCTACTAGTGACATAGAGACAGTGTTGGCAAAGTTGCAATATGTTTCTGACTTTGTAAGAAAACAATAATTCTGAAAAAGTATCTACATGTCGTGCTGCTGCTTGATTTAATGACACTGCTCTGGCGCAATTTCATAAGATTTGGAAAGGCAGGAAAAAGCAGACTTTTCTTGATGTCTTGAATGAAACGACCTACAAGTGTGATAACTGAAGAAAGTGTCCAAAAAGCCTAAATTAAGCGGAGTGAGGGGGAAACGTCAGGAATCGTTCTTCCTGAAGTCTTATTGAAAGGAAATTCTCCTTCCAAACAATAATCATCCTCCTCAACGGTCCATCGATTTCCCGCACTAATTCAATTACTAAAACCGGTATACATATTTCTTTTGCATTCTCTTTTTTTATGTTTTTATAATTGTCATTTTCCTTGTAACCTTTTCCGTTATAAACCCCATAAAAGATTATTTGGGGGTTGTTTTGTGGGCCTGGAACGGATTAATTATATTTTAATTAATTTAAAAATGTGAAAAATTGATTTGTAAAACGAGTAAATTGTAAAACGCGATCGGTCATGGAACGAATCAAACTCGTACTGCGACGTATCACTGTATTTTATATCACTGACAAGTCACGTTCGTCTACATATTGTGTGCATCTTAAACGTGTATTATCGTTAAGTCAACATTCTTGAAATGCTTGGAAAGAAAATTTCAGCGCTAAATGAAAGCTTCGCTTGTTTTATATTAATTGCAACACTAAAATTTAGGAATATAAGTAGTCTAAAACTAACGAAACTGCCTTTGACTAAAAATCTTATTTTATACCCTCCAACTGAAGCGAAATTCTTTTGCTAGTTATTAAGTCTAGTTCTTTATAACTTTGTCTAATAGCATATATGTAATAATGCATAAAAGTATTGAAATCCCAAAAGTAAGTTCCGATTGCTCCAAGTAATGCAATAATTTCAAATATATCACCATTACCTTGTAAATAGCATTAATTTATTTGGTGGGGATGGGGACAGCCTGCATAAATATACAACTAAAAGCTTTTTTTGATGAACTTCTTTTAAATGGTATTTTATCTTTGAAAATATCAACTTCTAACGACATTTTAAGGTGTTAACTTTGTATTTCGACCAGCACAATATTTAACCAGATAATATTGCTTTCGGCTATCGTGCGACGTCCGCTAGATCATTTGATGTTTCCCAATGATACTTCAAATGGTGGCGTTTTCTTTCTTTTTTTTTATCAGTGAAATCTAATTCACCGCTGGCTAACTTTCATGTAGCTAAATGCGCAAGGTAATTCTGCTAACTAAGCCAGCAAATTATAAGAAAACATATAATTTTATCCTGTTTATTTACCTCGTACATGATTTTTAATAATTTACAGCATGTAGCTAATATCACGCAGACTTTCGGCATGTATTCCATTTGGAACTATAAATTGAAAGTTGTCATCAGTAAATCGTATTAGTATCACTTTTTAGTTTTGATATCGTTTATGGTTTCTTCCAATATCAAAGATAACTCCATCTGCTGTTTATACCAGCACGCCAGTTTTATGTGCCTTTTTCTTAAATTTTTTAGCCTTTTAACGAAATCTATATATTTCAGGATTACATCTATGGTGGCAAATAGCGCTGTTAAAAAGTTATCCAATAAAAAAATGAACGGTAATTTGTTTTGAATAAAATACAGCTATGCTAGTAATTTGTGGTTGTACACGAATATGATTTTCGTTGAAGACTAGTCTTATAAAACATTCCGATCCAATGAATATACATTTTATTATCTGTTAAGAAGATTTGCTTTTCAGTCAGTCTATAAAATAATAAAGAAATAATTATTTTGTCTGTTTGCGATAAACTTTTTGTTTGGTCTACGTAAATCTGTTAGCTGCTACTTTAATACAGATGACAGTGGGAAAAAAGTTACTGATTACATTCAAACGCTATATAGACATAATTTTCAACTCTCGCCATAAGTTACTCTAATGTCACTAAACCCAATAAAACAAGAACTACTTCTTGGGTTCGAAGATGAGTATTCGACGGTTCGAACAACTGATCTACGAACGTGATGCTATGACAAGACTGGCTCCTTAAACTCTATTGTAGAAGATTCGGCGCCAGTTACGCTTGTTCAATTTCAGCAACGAATTGTTCAACTCTAAAGACTTAGTCAATCAGATTTTGGGCATGTGTTGTCGAAAAATGAGAATTGCACAATCATACAGGTTTCTGCATTCCAGATACTACTCTACGCATGCTATAGGTTTCCGATTTGTCAATAAAAACTTTTTTATCTGAAATATATGTCTAATAACCATCACGGAAATAGTTCTGCGTTATACATCCCCTTCCCATATATATATCCATATATATATACGTATATACATGCATTAAAACGTATATTTATTCATGTATATGTCCATACGGGTGAGTGATGAAAGGGTACTGGTTTTAAGGGTACCGAGAAAGGTCACGTTGGGGGCCCAAATCTCGAGTCCTTTTAAAAGACTTAGAAAAACTGCAGGACCGCTGCGATACGTGTGTGAATCTGAGAGAGGAATTCGTTGAATAAAATCATATTTAACTGATTATCCTGTATATTCTCTTGCCTTCTTGCATATTTTTACTGTTCCACTCACAGATTGCACTTCTAATGAACGAATCAACCGGTTGATTTGTGTTTCTGAAAATCCCAGTTTATCCAAATTTTCCTTTAAGAATTTACTAACAAAACCTAGTGCACCAATTATTATTAGTATGATTATGAATTCAAAGTCTGGATATAGAAACTGGAAGATTCAACCACTTGTCCATAGATATCCTCTTTTTCTTTGATTTTCAAAGAGATATTTATATCTGCATAGCAGCTGACCTCTATGATGGTACGTATGTTTGCCCCTCTGTCCCAATCAACAATACCCGGCCTCTTATGTTTACATTTGACAGAATTTTTCATGGCTTAGCTTAGACTTTTGGGGCATGCCAATTTTGAATGGTCTCAAGTGCAACAGGCCGAAACTGTAATGATAATTGGGAATTTGACTGATGAAAAGAAGGCACGAATGATCCATCTTGATTTTTCTTGTCCGTCTAAGTATCATCTATCTGTTCTTATGTTTTCATTGTCGTCTGTTACGTTCTTAATCCATTTTTTGGATGTACATATACATATAGCAGCGTATGTACTCCTTTTGCTCACCTTGTAAGTAAATATATACACACACATATATATACATATACATACACACACACACACACATATATATATATGTATATGCGTGTGTGTGTGAGCGTGTGTGTGTGTATATAAATGTACGTAGGTATATTTTCAGGTATATATGTGTCAATGAGTGTGTGTTTGTCTGTGTACATATGTATCTTTTATATCTTATCATTTAACTGTTTCAGTGATTAGACTACGGCTAGTGCGACGCACCGGCGCCAAGAATCCTAGCTGAACGATCCCAACATCAGTACTTATTTATCTTAAGCTTAGTACTTATTTTATCGGTTTCTTGTGCCGAACCATTAAGTTACGAGAACATAAAGAAAGCAATAGCGGTTACCAAGCGGTAATGGAGAACAAAGACAAACACAAAAGCGTGCGCGCGCACACACACACGCACATACACACACACAGATACACAGATACACGGACACACATGGATTTCTGTCAGTTTTGGTCTATCAAAGCCCTTCATGAGGTATTTGTCGTCCGATGGCTATAGTAGGTAGCACATGTCCAAGCGTATACGCAGTGGGACTGGGCCTGGATCCATGTGATCGGGAAACAAGCTTACCACACAGCCACGGCAGCGCTAATGTGTGTGCATATGTGTGCGTATGTGTGTGTTCTTGTGCGTATCTGTCTCTGTGTTTACGCCTGCAAATATGCTGGTGTCTATTGAATCCGAACATGCATGATATATTTTACATTTGTCTGGTCATGTAAATTGATATATTCAATTCAGCTTGCTTTCCCTTCCTATTAATTCTTGCTGTTAAAGTGCAATGTCCGAAACACTTTTTTCTCCTTAGTTTTATTCACTTGTATTTATTTTCATTGTACATTCTGAGTCGTTCTTTTCAAATTTTGACTCTTTTCAAGCCATGTCTTTCATTCTTTGAATTCAGATGATATTATTTTCCTAAACTTTCGTTGTCTCATAATATTTTAGTTTTGTTTGCGGAACGTTTCTAACTTTCTATACATGTCTATACATAAATACTTTCTATGTATTTATACTTTCTACCTACGTAATTATGAGTCCATATACTACATGCCTACCTATCTACATACTTACCTGCCTGCCAGCCTGCCTATCTATCTATCTATCTATCTATCTATCTATCTATCTATCTATCTATCTATCTATCTATTTATCTATCTATCTATCTATCTATCTATCTACCTATCTATCTATATATATATCTATCTATCTATCTAACATGATACACACTTTGAGCATTTCTCTGGAGGCGCGTGATATAGTGGTTAGTGGCTTTGCACTAATCTCGTCACATCGCGCTTTCGATTGTGCGCTTTGTATTCCTGGGCAAAACTCTTCATTTTACGTCACTCTTGTTCATTCAGCTCCAAATGAGTAACCCTACGAGGGATTCAATTTCCGATCAGGGGAATGTAGTTCTGCTCGCCTGGTCAGCGAGTTGGCATTATTCGAAAGCTACAACGATGCGAAGCGTATTGGAACCAGCGATATATGTAGATGGCGACACCCGACAGTCTGGTCGAAATCGTGACACCGTGATGTATATATTAGAACGTTCTGCGGAAGAAGCGAAGCACATTAATATTTTTATTCCTTGTGTGGAAAATCATAATAATATTATAAAGTAAACAGTATGTACCTGTTTTCATGGTATACAGGAAGGGTTCATAGAAATTTCGATGCATATCTGTGGAGAAAATTCCTCTCTAATTTGCTATTAATAAAACTTGCCGTGTGGAATTCTATAAAATACGGCAGTCTTTATCAAGTAATGGATCTGTGCCTAGTTCCTTTGGTGTGTTGGTGTACTCTGGATTGAAATGGTCTGCTATGCCTTGTAATATAACGTATGTATTCTAAATTGTATTCTGACAGTACCTGTTGGTGGTTTCCACTTTCAGAAGTGTTGTCAATATTTATAACTTAGTAAATCATATTTTCTGTCAGTTATTACACGTTAGTGTTGTGACTGAAGAGCTAAGTTGCGTGAGTTCCTTAAGCATTAATTTATTTATTATATTAACAAAGGCGCGTGACTCAGTGCTTAGGCTATTCGTTTCACCATCGTAAAGGCATGGGCTCTATTTCCAGCATCACGCTGTGTCCTTGTGCAACACATTATATTTCCCGATGCTCCAGTCCACTCAGCGGGCAAAAATAAGATGTACCTGTATTTCAAACGTCCAGTCGTCTCACAGTGTGTGTATGAGGCTGAATCTCCCTGACAACTACTTTAAAGGGACATATGTCTGTGAAGGGCTCAGCCGCTTGCACGCTAATTTCACATGTAGGCTGTTCCATTGGTCGGATCAACTGGAAACCTCGTCATCGTAACAGACGGAGTGTGAGTTTATTTATTAGGCTGCCTTAAGGCGACGAGCTGGCAGAATCGTTAGTGCGCCGGGCGAAATAAGACTAAGCATTTTGCCAAGTTCAAATTCCGCCGAGGTCGGCTTTGCCTTTCATCCTTTCGGTCTCGACTTTACCTTTCATCATTTCGTGATGGGGTGGGTGGGGGGTAAAATAAGTATCTGCGAAACAATGGAGGCGATGTAATCGCTTAATCAACTCACCAAAATATTTCAGGCATTTTAACTTCAGTAGAAAGGATACTAGGCGGCTTTGAATTAGTGAGGGATAAAATATGTGTGGCTTCTGAGTTTCTCTATTTTTATTTGCTAACTTGTTTTAAAGATTGGTCTGCTAAATGCTTCGATTAAATATTATTAAATGTTTTGTTGGCATGATTCCTATCTGTAGAACGATTATTTTTCTGTTGATTGAAATATAAGGATTATAACAAAACATAATTCAGTCAAGTTAATTTATTTGTTAAGGGAGCAGTTACCTAATAGTACACGTATATGTATTTGTTGTTATTTTACAGATATATCAATGAACTATATGGAGCTGTACCTTATTATCATGATTGAATGTAGAAATAGTGTGGTGAAGTCTCAGATTATAACACAGGCTTTTATAGAATCTTAAATTTATAGAATGAATTACTTTTAAAATCCCCAGTAATTCCATTTGATCCATCGTATGTGGCCATCATAAAGATTAAGTCATCGAACCGACGTACGTTTTATAGAAATATTAATGGATTTAGGAACAACGCAAACTGTAATTTCTTCAACATCTTTTAAATATAAGCTGTTTCCTATAAACATACACGTGCGCGCGCACCCACAAACACGCGTGCGCACGCAGAAACACACTCACACATACACATAGACACGTACACGCATACGAGGAATTATGCATACATACACGCGTGTATCGTGTGTGTGTCTGTGTGTCTGTGTATTCATTTTCGATATGGGTGTGTATATCTATCTATCTATATATATATATATATATATATATATATATATATATATATATATGTATATAGGTATATACGTATACATACATACGTTGAAAGAGAGGGAAGGGGAATGAGGAGATGTAGAGAAGTGGTGGGCTCAATACCGACTCGCATATATTCACAGAGAAATTATTCAAGAAATAAATATCAGGTGCTCAGATCTTACAACTTGTCTATTGAACTGACAGTATCAGCATTGAGATGAAAAAATATACAATGTAAAATTATTCACGTATCCATTATCTGGCACAATACATATTATGCAAAATCCATGTATAGAGTGAAAATGACTAGATATTTGATGTTTCTAAAATTACCATAATGAAATGGAATATTCCGTTATTTTTTCAGATTCTTACGGATTATAGATAATATGAAGTGCACCAGCTAACGGAAGCATTCGGAACACTTGAATATTATGAATATTTTGATATTATATGATTTTCCTTGTCTCCGTAATGGCATTATTCATTCAGTAGAACAATTCTATGATCTTCGAAGCAGCTATATATATATGTATATATATACATATACAATCATACAGTAATGGCTATGTGGCAAGCAGCTTGTTTCCCAACTATATGGTTTCGGTTTCAGCCCTACTATGCACCGCATGATACCTTGGGCAATTGTCACGGTTCAACACATGTATGTACGTATATACGTCTTTATATTGTATTATATATATAAATATATATATATATATATATA
>NC_068995.1:21866941-21872806 GCF_001194135.2 Octopus bimaculoides
TATATATATATATATATTACACACACACACCAACACGCACACACACGTACAAACACACATATATTCGCTACCCGCCTCATCGCTCAACCTTTGAATGTGTTCAGATAAATCTCTTCCACCTTTTTACAAGTTTGACATGCACCACACAGGCATTCAGGATCCCTCCTCCCTGTCTTCCATCAGTGCATCAATCAGTTATTTACTATTACAAGCGACAACCCTCTACTCTTAAACAGATGTACAATAATGGATTCTTACACAACCTTCTCTATGCAAGTATTACCCACTCACAACTATGTTACTATACACTAAAAGTTCATTGACCCCATGAACAGTGACTTCAAATTCTTATTGCAATGCTGGTATTCCAATCCTGTGTCTTTCGGCTGCAAGAAAACACTAATCTTAAGCGAAATAAGTCAATTTTATCTCATCTTTTAAATCATATACCACAGGATACAAAATCGCTCTTATCTTTGGGTCTAAATTTCTACCTCTCTATCTCTCTGAATACGACCTAGCAAATTCTAGCCACAACATAAAATGATTACATAATATATACTGGCCAAGGACACTTTAACCTCCTACAGACATAGCCTTCTTAGTATTATCCATCTACTATAATGGATAAAACTAAGTGTACATTTTCTTTGCGATGTAATCTTTGGACTAAAAATGTTGCGGCTGAAGAGAGCTTTAAATCATCTTTTATATCAATAATATACATACACACACATATGTGTGTGTGTGTGTGTGTGTGTGTGTGTGTGTGTGTGTTTGTGTGTGTGTGTGTGTGTATAGTGCAGATCATGATCGTATGTGTGCATATTTGTTTCTGTTGGCTTGCGTAAGTGTGTATATGTGTGTTTGTGCCTAATCATATATTGTAGCTTAAAGTAGGATGGCCAACGTTCGTAGCCGTTTCGGGGGATGTTGTCCTCACCCTGGAAAAGTGTGAAGATAATTCGTATTCTATGGATTGTTTTCTAAGTAAACTTCTTATCAAAATGCGGTAAAATATTGTTCACGCATGCATACCTCTGGACCCAGGCTATTTTTTCAAAGCAGTGGGTAGTTCAAGTCTAGCTCACAGAAACTGGTGCAATGAACTAAAGCGGCATTTACATTAATTTCAGACAATGACTGAACGCACTGGCTCGAGGTGCAGAGCAGTTCGTTTGCACTCGGGATTTCATAAGTTTAAAACAAGCATTTTAAAGCACAAGCGTATCCAGTTTGTGTTTCAGAATGTACTAACTCAATTACTAAAATACAATGGCATTAAAGGTGAATGAATTATCATATATAAATGAGTTTCTACGTTTATAGACACACATAATGGAAACCGAAACGAGGAATGAAATAATATCAGTTTATTCCACGAAGTGTTTAAATATATTTTTATATTCATATGATTATGTATGGGAACCAATATTTACACAGTTATAGACTCGGTCATCCATACCTATTGTCATGCAAACACATATTCATACAAATATGTATGCCTGCATCTTGGAATCTATAACACTGTAAGTCGCTAACATATGCTTCAATGTTACATGCTTTTACTATCCTATCATTCATTCTTGTACATTTAATTATATTTTAGCGATGCATCATTCGTTGTTTCTTTAATAGTATGATATATTAAAAGATAAGACCTGTGATTAATTGTTTTGGTATAACTGGAGAGACTAATTATGGGTTGAAAACAGAGAACTATAATGCTATGCGCTCATAGTTTGCAATATATAAGAATATCGGCGACACATGCACAGCGATTACACATTCTAGTATTTGTAGAAAGAGTAGTGATCTGAATAATCCGTATGGTATGTACAGTTTCATAGCTTAATCTAATACGTAGTGAGGCAATTTGAAAATATTCTGTATAGAAAAAGAATCCAAAAATAATATACAAAATTATCTACTTAACATAACATGTTCCTAAGTACAAAAATATCGCTGTTTTAATACACAAGGGTGGTGGCGGATTTCTAAATAACTATATATACCAATCTTTATATTCACGTTGTTGAGTCATTCTCCAAACCCGTAGTGACAAAGATATACAGTATTCTAATAGTTTCGTTGCTATTCCTACCAGTCTGTGTAATACGGTCTCCGCTGACTGAATATTTAAAGACTTTTTAAAACAAGACTGTGTTTATAATGCCTCTTGAGAAGTACATTTCAGAAATGAACTCTCAGAAAATAGGTAATACACAATATTTTATTTCATATTGACTTCCTCGTGGAATAGATTTATATTCCATGGTCCAGTATGTACTGAATTAGAAACCCATTCGCATAAACGTATAAGCGATTTAAAGAGAAGAGGCTGCGAATGATCTTAAGATATATATTCAGTAATATATTTGAAGGCGTGGCTTTAGACATAGTACAGAATACAGCACGAATAAAATCGTTCGCATACACACCAATATTGTGAAATAATAATTTTGTATCATGCGAAATAAATAGCCTTCTTTGTTCTCACGATCGCTAATGGTTTGTTACGAATTGTTTACTCGCAGATCAACCAGTACTGAGTCGACCTGAGCACAAAGGAGTAGCAAATATGACCATGGCAAATTTCCAACTGGTATAATTTGCATTGCAGTTATTTTTTTTTAATTGAATAATGGGTAAATCTAAACACAGAGAGTAATTTGCAGAATATTTTCATTACTACAAAGCATCGGTGTCAAGGAAGTACTTACCAATAAGGAAAGCAGTAATTGTTTCAGCCACCTTAAAACCAACAGTTGAATTTTCTGTCTTTTTCGAAGAGGCTTAACCGAAATTTGCCTTGTCTCATAAAAATACATTTCACTGTTATTAAATCGCTGACAGATGCAATAAACATGACACACTGTAAACTATATATTTTGCTGCAGGTTTAAGAAGATATTAACACTAAATTTTGTTTTAAATTACAAACGACAATAACTAAAAAAGGAAGCAATCATGGCTTAGTTTAATTCAGTTTTATCATTTATTTTTCTCAGTCATGATCAACGGCCATGATGGAGCACAGTTTTGAAGGGTTTACTAAAGGAACCCAAACCCAGAACTTCTTTTATTAAAGCCCGTTACTTATTCTCTCTTCCTCACTTTGCCAAGCTACTAGGTTAAAGGGACGTAAATAAACACGGATTGTCAAGATGGCGGGAGTCTAACACAAACACAAATACATTCACATAGGAACGTACATAAATACATACATACGCACAAACACCTATTTACACATAAGAGTATATACAAATGCATATAAATATACACATATAAATACATACATATTATACATATGTATAAACATATCTACAATCACGTTCGCTATACTAGGAAAATGACGTTGGCTGTATTTGAAGATGATATATCTATATTGATTAATAGAAAAAACAATGATTAATTCAGTGAAAGTTCGGTTAGGGATGCAGAGTACCTTTTGGCATTTAAGCTGGCCATATCTGGAAAATTATCTTACCTGTTTCACCTTCGAACCAGACAGATTTGTCCGGTTACACCAGCATTACGAGACACTACGAGAGAGTGCATCATAAATTCAATGCAACGTCAGTGTAATCTGAATGCTAAAACTTTAAGACAAGATCCATTAGTTAAAATAACTTTATTGCCACTATCACATAGAAAACCAAACAATCTTTACGGCCTGTTCTACGCGTAAATAATATGGTTCATATCTTTTATTCTGAATAGCTCATTACTATACGAAAATGTTATCTTCATCGTAATTATCTAATTAATACAATGTAAATTATGGTACGGTAAGGAACATTAAGTTTTCGAAAAATCAGATACAAGCTATTTACTAAAAATATAGCATGTAATTATTTACAGTTATGATTATGTCAATCCAGTATCGAGCTACATAAACTTTATCCACAAATTTATCTATCATTAGCGTCTTAAAATACATCGATGGTGGTATACAATACAGTGTCAATGAAATATGTACTTCATTGGCTGTTATACTAATATTCATCAATGACAAATTGGTATTTTCCTTGCTATTAACATTTGCTTCCATAGATAGTACATATTTTTAGCATGAACACTGGCATTATAAAACAAACTATTTCAACAACTTTCAAATTATATTGACCTGTTATAAAATACAAATTATTATTATTATTATTATTGTTATTATTGATGATGATGATGATGATGATGATGATAAATATCATTAACAGGTTAATTACTGAAATACGTAATCTTCACAGAAAAATACGAAAATTGTTCACAATGCATAGAATGCACAACTCTAAGGCAGATATTGAACGATTTTACCTGCTCAGAAAAGTGGGTGGCCGTGGACTTTTACAACTGGAATTAACAATGAATATTGCCACATTTGGACTAGACACCTACCTGAAAAACTCTGATAATCGGATGTTAAAACTTGTCTCACAGCATAAAAACAAGAAAGCACCCTACTCAATAACCAAATAGGCAAAGACATATCTAAGTGGATTCAAAATACAACAAACTCCAGAATTAAACGTACTAGAACCAAGCATAGACAAAGCTAAGCGTATGAAAGCCCGTGCTAAAACTACTGTCTTAGTTATCCTTACTGATAAATAGCAAGAAAAACCTCTCAATGGCATATACGCAAAGAGAGATAATACTGCCGGTGTTGACAAAGCTCTTACCCGTGAAAGGTTAGTTTCTTCTGGTTTAAAATAAGAAACAGAAGAGTTTATCATTGCTGTCCAAGATCAATGCCTACCTACAAGAAACTACCAGGCCAGTATATTAGGGAACGGTAGAAGCACAACAAGATGAAACCATTGATCACGTTGTCTCCATGTGCAGCCTTCTTGTGCCTACAGAGTATCTCAACAGGCATGATTGAGGAGAACAATATATTCACTGGGTAATTTGCGAAAACCTGGACCTGCCCCATGATAAAAACTGGTGGGAACACAAACCACCTCCAGTGCTTGAAAATGATCACATTCATTCCTCTGGAACTTCACCATTCAAACTGACAGAAAGATAGATGCAAATAAAACAGACATCATTTTGAAAGACTTCAGACAAAAATCATGCCTCCTCGTTGATATGACTGCCCCAATCAATATAAACGTATCTGTTAAGACCTACCAAAAACTGAGCAAATATAAAGATCTTGAATTAGAAATTAGCAAAATGTGGAATTTGAAGACTAAAACAATACCTGGTGTCATTGGTTCCCTGGGAATGATAGAAAAAGTGGCTGATTTCTACCTAGCTCAGATACCAGGAAATCCCAAAATGGCAGAAATTCAAAAGGTAGTGCTCATGGGAACTGCCCATGGCCTACGCGAAATACTTTCTATATAATCTCATGTTTTAAAACAAACTCATAATTTTCTTATGGTTCCTTAAACATTCTGTAGAACAACACTATGTACAAAATCAAACATATGGCACCCTTGGCATAACAGCAACATGAACATCTAACTTGCTATCTCTTGAGATCTCTGGTTGAGACATGGAGCCAACTTGTACAAATGTAAAGCAAAAGTCAAACATAAATAGTGATAATAATAATAATAATAATAATAATAATAATAATAATAATAATAATAATAATAATAAGAAGAAGAAGAAGAAGAAGAAGAAGAAGAAGAAGAAGAAGAAGAACCGGCAACAGAACCGGTGGAAGATTTGAAGGAAGCGGTGTTTTAACGAAGATAATTTTTTTTTTTTAATATTTTTTATTCTTAAAAAATGAAATTTCACTGCAATACAAACCACAGGTCCTCCTATGCACGATGTCTCAATGAAACACGTGCGATCACACACGCAAAACCAACACCGGAAAGTTCACAAACTATATAAAAAAGAAATGGA
>NC_068995.1:21879624-21885001 GCF_001194135.2 Octopus bimaculoides
ATAGGTGCCCTGGGAATGACAGCGAAACGGGCTGATTACTACCTAGCTCAGATACCAGGAAACCCCAAAATGGCTGAAGTCCAAAAGATAGTGCTCATGGGAACTGCCCATATCCTACGTAAAATACTGTCTATGTGATCTCAAATTTTAAAGCAAACATAATTTTCTTATGGTTTCTTAAACATTCACTTGAACAAAACTGTACAAATCCAAATATATGGTACCCTAGGCATAACACCTACATGAACTTCTAACTTGTTGTCTCTTGAGGTCTCTGGGTGAGACTTGGATCCAACTTGTACAAATGCAAAACAAAAGTCAAACATAAAATAATAATAATAATAATAATTAGGTATCCGCAACTAAGTTTACAGGTAGTAACCCGCTATCAACATAATACCTACTAGGAATAAGACCCAACCTGAGGAAATCAAAAATAATGTTCTGATGCTGTACCAGGAACTGTCTCTCATGTTATCTGATCTTCACTGATTAGAAATATTATCATATATATGTTTTGTCTTGGTGTAAAAGATGGGTTACAGGAAATATTCTGCTTAATACCACAGATTTGCTTTTCAGTTGCTTGACCTTAACCAGTTGAGCATGTCCCTGAGTGGCTGATGATATGTGCACCTCTGATCACGAGCAGATGTAGGTGCGGAGTATCCTGGCCATGTGTTAAGCGGATTTCTTTGGGGGCTTTAATAATTCACCTATGCAATCGTAGATGTTTCGTTCAACATCCTTAAATATTCAAACAACGTTTATTCAGGGACCTTTTGGGGGAGATGAGATACCCGACCTGAAGAAATTTCTAACTGGGCCCCACCTACAAGATCACATACCGTTTACCTTGATATGAAATCGCTATGTCCCGTACATACATTTGTGAAGCACGTGCCTGGTGTACCCTTATCAGACAGCTAGTCATGATGGGTATACGTGTATACTTGGCTTCGTATATTTGTACCCCAGTGTCACATTGATGGCATGCACTGCTCTCTCACTTAATAATAATATTGAACATTGATAAATAATTTAAAATAAAGTTTAATTGGGTTCTCTTTTCTGAACAGTGTCGAGTCTATTTTAGTTACAAGCTCATTTGTTATGATGCCTACACAAATGATCTGCAAATATTGCTTAATAGCATAAACGGTGCAAACTAGCCCCATATGTAATATAATGTCCAATCTATGAAATATATTTTACTTTTTTTTTTGTGGTTTCAAGACCTCACGAATATTGACCTGCGGAAGTTACAATTTTTTCAGTTACTTCCAAAAGGCAATATTTATTTCGGTTAGGTTGCGTTTAGGGAAAATATACCCGATGTGACGAACCCTGTTAAATCCGTATCTCTCTTACACATAGGAATGATACCTTCAATAGATTTGGCTGTTTATCGCTTCATATATCTTAAAAGGCTCAAGACAGGCTCAGTGTATCATATAATTGAGGAAAAAAACAAGTTAAATAACGATCAATGTTATCGCAACACAGTGCGCTACATTGAGATAACATTTTATCTCTCTGTAGTATACGTGAGAGGAATGGATCGAATTTTTGACATCTCTATTATCCATCTAGTTTGAAGGCTGAAAATGTGTCATTGTGCCATGAATCCTATATACTTCCTGGCTTTGTCGTTTAGTTTCATTGTAAGTACAAACGACATAACATAGGGAGAACGAATTATAGATCTTTAAAGAATCCATTTAAATATCATCCTGACACTGCGACAAATGTAGATATTTTCTTCAAGGTTGGAAACAAAGTGGACACAATCGTGTAGGTGCACGCAAGGGACGTATGTTATCATTCCATTTATATGGGTAGTTTTGTTAAATCTCGGACATGCTGGAGCATGCGCCTTTGCTCTTAATAAACCAGAATCAGCCTAATTATAAATATCATTCTGCTGCATATTTATGAGATCATCCTTTATTGACCCGCTATGTTAATGGGAAAATGTACGCAACATAAATAACTAAGGATTCTGACGTGATTAAACATAAACAAAGACAGACACTGAGATACCCAAGATTACAGTGGTAACGGTGGTGATGTTGGTGGTGGTAGCACGGTTTTGGTGTCGCCGTTGTTTTTGGTGGTGGTGCTGGTGTTGGTGTTGGTGTTGGTGGTGATGGTGATGTTGCTGATGGTGTTGGTGGTGATGGTGATGTTGCTGCCTGCGGTGTTGGTGGTGTTAGAATGCCTTTGTCTTTCGACGATGAATTTCAGGTTGTTCGGTTTACCAACTTGTATGCTCCTGAATTGTATATATAAATCATACACGCAGGCGAAGGTGTGTTGTTCCGGTTCAGTCCGCCTGCATGGCACCTTAGGCAAGTATTTTCTACTATAACTTCGGGCTGACCACAGACTTGTGTGTGTGTGTGTATTTATGTGTGTGTATGTCTAAAGAGAGAGAGAGAGAGAGAGTATGAATGGGTGAGTGGTATTGATAGAGAGATAAGCAAACAGAAATTTGGATGTATGATATTAAATGAATTATTGTTGTAAATAAAATGTAGCGTGTTCAATACACATCTCGAGTGAAAAATATATTATAAGATAGTTCGTTAGGGAGACAACGACCTTACATAGTTACATTTCCTAATATCATGACCTTCGGCCTCAAAAAGAGAGATTCAACGAATGATAAATTGTCTCATCTTCACAAGACTATGTATACGCACATTTTACCTATTTCTGTTTAGTGCTGTACCTGCTATAATATAACTCACTTACAATAAGAAAAGTGTAGACACAGAGTAAAATATTTCGATGACACATTTGTCCTTCTTTATAGACTATAAATTTCACATCATAACGACACGTGTTGTTACATCACAACAGTTAGGGAGTTGCGGTTAATCCATTGATACCGTAATCGACATATCTATTGATTGATTAAACTGGAGTTCTAAAGCGTCGCATTTAAGATATAGGCATTAAGTGTCTATTTGAATATCTACATGGATAATGATATAATTATCGGCAGATAATCAGAAAATAAATCACTATATTTATATAGCTTTCATAAACGATCAAAGGATTGTAAATATATACCAAAAAAACCGGATTGAAATTTAACGTGGTTGCCATACCTACTTTCCTTTTATCAAATATGAAATATTCGCTCATAATCATATAGCGATAAAAAAAGCACAAACATATACATATATGCACACATAAACACATACGCACACAGACATGAACACATAATAAGTATTGTGTATATACGTGCATGTGTGTGTATGTGCATCTGTGTGTATGTGCGTCTGTGTGTGTGTGCGTGCCTGCGTCTGTGTGATGTGTGTGTGTGTGTGTGTGTGTGTATGTGTGTGTGTGTGTGTGTGTGTGTGTGTCTACACGACACACACATAAATGTTTGGAGTTGTGTTGAACTATAATTTCTGTACCTATAAATGTAATTAGGAAGAATTCCACCTCGGACTATATAAATATATATTTCTACACTCTCTTTACTCTTTTACTCCTTTACCTGTTTCAGTCATTTGACTGTGGTCATGCTGGAGCACCGCCTTTAGTCGAGCAAATCGACCCCATGACTTATTCTTTCAGAAAGTAAATTGGAAGCTGATTGAGAAAAAGATCCTCAGGCAGGATTGGCCTAAATGTCTCTTCACACCAGACATTGACATGAAACACAAACATTTCATGTCCATAATACAAGCCATAGAGGCAAATCTGTCCCATTATGCAACATACGGAAAAACAGGATCCCCAGCGAAATGAAGATTCTTATGAGACGACGGACAAAGATTGCGAACCGCCTGAGCAAGCATCCCAAATGTGGTGAGAAGTCTCGATGGAGAGAGTGCTATTGGAAATTGAGAACCGTCTGCATCAGTCTCATGAAAAGGAGAGACCAAATAAAGAAGCTTGGGTTATAGAAAATATCATGTCAAACCCTAGAGCTTTCTTTATCTTTGCCAAAGAAACAGCCTCAATACGCCACAAGATAGGACCCTTCTTTCAAAAAGATGGCTCCCTCACAGGAAACACCATGAGGATAAGTGAAATACTGAACGAACAGTTCCAAAATGTGTTCACTACACCTCTGGGACACAAGCAAGTGAATAAACTAGCAGGATTCTTTACCACATTACATAGAATCAAAGAGGTTTAAAAGAATTGAGTACATAAACATTGAAGATATAATACTGGCCATAGATGAGGTTGACACAACTCAGCAGCTGGCTCGGATGGGTTTCCAGCGGTCCTACTCAAATCATTCAAGCGAGCTCTTACAAAACCACCGTACCTTAATTCCAGAGCTTCCTTGCAAGTGGTAAGCTCCCGGACAAACTTAAGGAAAGGATAATAATGCCCCATCCATAAGCAAGGAAGCAGAGCAGATACTAAAGATTATAAGCCTATCTCTCTGGCCTCACACATCAGTAAAGTCATGGAACGAATAGTCCACATGAAACTAATCACGTTCCTAGAAAAAAAAATGACTTGCCGACTGACACCCAACATGGATTTCGTCCAGGTAGAAGTTGATACAGCTCCTGCAACACTACAACTGGGATTTAAAACAGCTGCTGAATGACGCAAGCGGGGCTGTGATATATCTCGACTTTGCAAAAGCCTTTGACAAAGATGATCATGGTATGATGATACAAACTGCCGATCTCGGCATATGCGGAAAACCTGGAGAATAGCTGCACAACTTTCTAAAGGTTAGACCTCAGGCAGTGGTAAGCCAATGGAACCACCTCCAAGGAAACACAAATAGCAAATGGCGTTCCACGGGGCACTGTCTTGGGGCCACTGCTGTTCATAGTGGCCCTCTCAGACGTGCCTTCGGCTGTTCAGATAGCCACCCTTGCTGGCTATGCAGCTGACACAAAGCTCTCTCAGACAATACAAAATCCTGGAAATATTGCACATCTGCAACGGGAGTTGGATGCAATATACAGGTGGCTGAGGACAAGAACATGCATTTTAATACAGGAAATATTCCAAGCCCTACGCTACCAGCTAAATGACATGCATACAGGATAGACTGGCGCAGGAGGAATTGAAATCCCTGAATCAAAATCACTGCATGACATGGGCATTGACAAGAGCATTGATGCATCTTTACAAGTGCAAATTACCAATTTGGTAATAAAATGCAGACGGCTGGCTGGCTGGCTGAATCCTCCGAACTTTCAAAACAAGAGAAGAGGAGACATTGATGATCCTTTGGAGGACGCCACTTAGACTATTGCTCCCCACTATGGTCACCACACAATAAAAAATCCACGACGCAATTCAACGAAGCAATTCAACGAAGCAATTCAACGAAGCTACACTAAGAAGATCGTCTCGATGCAACATATCAGATATTGGGAAG
>NC_068995.1:21885567-21888682 GCF_001194135.2 Octopus bimaculoides
ATATATATATATATATATATATATATATATATATACAATACATGTATACACGAAAGAACCACACATTCACGTACACGCGCGTACTCAGATATTTTGCTATACGATATGTGTGTGTCTGTCTGAGAGAGAGAGAAAGAGACAGACAGACAGACAAACTGACAGACACACAGAGAGTGAGAGGGAGAGGGAGAATGATCGAGTGTGTGCGTATGTTTTTACAGTCGCATACAGATTTTATAGGCATATTCTGCTGTTTAGTCCGTAGTGTGTCTCCCTACCTAATTTGCGTTTTCATACATTCGTGTGTGTTTGTACTGTGTGCACGCCTGTGTATGCGGATATATGTGAGGCTAATTATGTGTACGCATATTTTGTTAGTTGTAACTTTAATGGGTGTGTGTAAAAGCCCTGTGCGTTTGTGTATTTTTGGTATGTGTGTTTGTGTGTAGGCATGTGCGTGTATGTTTGCGTGTATGTGTGCGTGCATTTGTGTGCATGCGTGGGATGTTTGTGAGCGCACGTTGGTAAGTCAACTGCGAAGTAATTAGACAATGTTAGTATGTCATATATTATCTACTTAACATAAAATGACGCACACAATTCGTGCGCTGGACTCTCATTACAAGATATATATTTTTTTCTCTTTCCTACACCAATTTATTAGGCTGCAGGCGTAGTGTTTGGAGTCTAGCCATTTAGTGCGAGCGAAAGCCATTCTTAATTTTACGCCTAATGAAGTTCCTGCAGTTTTGCCCTTTGGCGAAGCATTTTATGTAAAGTCGGTTTCCTTCTAGCCTATTGTCCATCGTTACAATAATCGGTAATGCCTTTGGCTTTAGCAAACTATTTTAAAATGCGGGTCATTTATTCTATTCATCGTATTTTTTTTCTGTATTCGTCTTTTCGTTACATCATATGGCTCAACAAAAATAAACGTTGTCATGTTTATCACGTTACTGCACCAGTTTGAGATATATTTGAACAATTTACATTTTCCTTAATGATTTGGCAAATTAAAACAAATATAATAATAATAATGGAATATGCTATAAAGACGCTCATATGTTGTATTTCACTATAAATGACATTCTAAAAGACATGAGATAAAAAAATACATATTCTGTTGACAATTAAAATGAATAGGAAACTCCGTAGAGTGAAGTGTGAACTCCGAACGATACGTTGCAAACATTTCTATTGAGTCGTTCGTGTACACACGGACTCAGTTTGACAACGTCTTCACATAAACTGTTGATGTGAGCGTGTTGCCAAGCACGCAAATTTCACCTGGAGAGACGACATCGAGGTTCAATTGGAGACGCATGAATACTAAGTATAGGTTACAACGAGTTTAGTTTAACTAAGCCATTGAATAATCAGTTTTCACTTATGTATATTTCGTGATAGCGTAGCTTCCATATTAAGTACATCCCTAGCTCCCATCATTTATCTCTATAAATGTGTGTGTGTGTGTGTTTATGTGTGTGTGTGTGCGCACGTTCGTGTGTGTATGTGTGTGTGTGCTGGTATGTGTGTGTGTGCTGGTATGTGTGTGTGTGCACATTTAAATACATATATATACATATATTTGTCTGTGTGCATCTGTGTGTTCATGTGCATGCATGTATACACACACACACACACACAGACACACACAGATATACTTTACATATATGAGTGCATACAATCAGCTTACATCTGTGTTGGTGTGAATATGATGGTATATGCAATGTATGGGACTCCGCAGATATGAGGCGTAACATTTCAGTAGAGCAGTTTAGTTGAAGTGTTAATGATTCGTGGTTGAAGGAGACATTAATCTCTGGTAAATTCCGGTTGTAATTGTGATCTGATTTCTGTATTAACACTTTCATTTTACTTGTATCGCTAATGCATAGGAGACTTAGGTAAAAATTATAGTTCCAATATCCTCATCCAGTGAAGAAATTTGATGAAGATGGTACATAATTAAATTGTCTAATAATATTAATAATAGTAGTATTAGAGACATATGAGAAAAATACAAACGCGTCTAAGTTTCACAGAAAAGTAATAAAGTGAGGTTTACATTACATTGTCAATTTTTAGTGGAGAAAGTTTTTAGAGGTATAGCCAGAAAACGGAGAAAACTTTATTCTTTTAAGACCTCTATTGTTCAGAAGAAAGGTGAGATGTTATATATTGACCGCAGATCTGGATTGAGTATATGTAACAGAATGAAAGGGACTATTACCAACAGATAACATGGCGATGAAGCAGCATAGTAGTTTATGAATGAGAAATGGAAACTTCCTATAGGTCCGGAGTCTACAAAGTCTCTGACTACCAAATGCATTTCCTTACGAAGTGATTTTCAATATCATACGTCTGTCCCAAAAGCAAGTAATACAAAAGAACATTTGAACTCATTTGTTCGCCTTTTGTACCACTCTGCAACTTTACTCTACAGATAAACGTGTGGCCGTATTTTTATCACGAAATAACATCAATTAAAACATACGAATTTCTGAAGAAGATTCAACTAGTGCACAAAATATGCTAATGCTTTTTATACTATTTGTTCGTTTGTTATGTTATTTCATTTCCAAATATATTGTTTATTTATTATGTAATTAGGTGGCAATGTCTAAGTTAAAACTACGTAAAATATTTTCATATATAAATAATACACTAAAATATTGTGTAATTTGAAATGTATCGCCAATAAATTTCTTAGGGTTTTACGTACATTTTCATGACCCACTGATAATCGTTTGTAATTTCTAGTTCATGTTTATTAGTTACTTTCTACTTCTAGTACCACCTTATTCTTTAGATTAATTATACGTCTGACATATTACATATTTCTCATTAAAATGGTATATACAGGAGAGTAAATATTATTTTTTTTCCAACGAGAGTATATGAATCAATAAAATAATTTGGTTTGGCGTTTTCAGGAAATCTATTTCATAATAATAAACTGATAATTCTCAAAGTAGGGAAATATGGACAATCTCCGTCTACATCAGATTTATCTGGTCTAAATTTATAGTGTATAAGTATCCATATCTCACTAATTTTGAAACATCATTAACATTGAGCATTTTGAAAGGTCTGTTCAATATGTGGATAT
>NC_068995.1:21888921-21893741 GCF_001194135.2 Octopus bimaculoides
CTCTATCTGTCATTCTGTGTACGCACACGCACATATACACAGGTACGTGTACATATGTATGTATAGATAGATAGCTAGATAGCTAGATAGATATGTATATATATATACATATATATACTTCATTTAAAATACAGAGATGTCTATAATAGGACATCTAACCCGCTAGGCATCTCTGTATTTTAAATGAATAATATATAGTCTATTGACTATTTTTTTCTTCTCGCTAGACCATTTGCAGTAAATAAAATTTCAAAAGTTTTTTTTTGCTGCCCTATGAATTATATATATATATATATATATATATATATATACCTATGCATGTATATATGCCCTGCATTTTAAACTCTGCATTTTCAATAACTTTGATACTTTATTCATGTGTCACTATTTTAAATCTATCGATTAGCATTTGATAAATTTCTTAAATTTTGGTTTCAGTAAGCTTTTCCCAAGTAGTGACAAAGATATTTTTACATTTCTGCTAACATGGATGTTAAGGCTCACCAGAAAACTATTATGAATATTATTACAATATCATACAATTATTTATTCATATATTAATGAAGATACACATTATAGTAAGGTAAAATATTGTCTTCTCAATTCAATGAGATATAAACATGCAATTGGGTGTTTTTTAATCAATGCACATAATTGCAGTGTAACTAATTTGCACCAGGTGTTTGTAAATGTCACCATTTATACTATAAATTGTCACGACGAATATAATTTTCACTTACTCATTGATGATACATTTAGCAGTTCTTTTGGTGCATTCGTCAATCAAGTCGAGCTACTGTTTAGAGTTTATGAATAATAGACAAATTGTACTTTCTAGGCTTTTTGATAAAATATGTAAAACGGATAGGAAGATCATCTTTTTGCATGTAAACGTAAATCTATTTGCCGTTTGTTTGAAAAGAAGAGATGTGTGAATATTCCACAAGCCCCATAATCACTATTACCAACAAACTGGCGAAACTGATACATAAGACGTGATGTTCATTTCGAGTAACTGCAATTTTATTACAGTGTTACTGTGGCAAAATTATATATGTTGGATTTTTCAGAGAGGAATGGCTCGGAAATTAGTTAATTGAGGAGCTTAGGAAGAGTACACGACATGAGTGATAGAATGAACAGACAAGAATGTATCGGTAATGCTTAAATGATAAGGCAGTCCATATTGCTTGATTGAACGGGAACAAACATATAACCTTAGAGTGTCCGCTTCACACCCCTGAATGTAACTAACCAAAACATTTCACTACTAACCTCTCAGAAGGTATGGTCTGCAGAGCAACACTATCTCATTTGATGATATGAGAAGAAGAATACAAGATATTTATTTTCAGAGAATACTAACACGAAACATTCACTTATTCAGGAATAGGAGTAAGAAATATATCCATCTCACCGTTGCACCGCATCTAGAAAGTCCATGACCAAAGAAACATCTTCGCCAATATTACACCTCTTGCCCATGAGAAAGAACATCCATAATGATATAAAGTTAGTAATTGCAAATACATCCTTCTTGAGAAATTGCAAATACTGCAAAAACCTCCAGTATCCGTCAAATGGGAAATTGAAATATCCAGTTATTAATACTAAAAATACGCTCGATTTATGAACTTCAAAATATTGATTAGTCGCTGATAATTCGGGAAATTCCCAGTAGTACTAGTAGGCCATCGTGTAATTTCAGTGTATATAATCATAATAACATAATTTGCCTTTCCGTGCACTCTCATATCGCATCGATTTTTATTACACAGAATATTAAGTAAAATAATTGCCTGAAAAACATCTGTCAGGATACATACCTTGCTATTAACAGATTTGGAAAGCCTTCAGATACCACGCACACTGCCTCTTCCTCCACTATCAGTCATTAAATTTATATGCATGTGTATGGATGGGTGACTCGCTGACAATGGCCTCTGCTGTGCCCCATGGTCCGTTTTAGGTTCCCAAAGTTTTGTGTTTGTACATCAAAGCTTTACTTCTCGCTCAGCTTGCACGTTGCTCATGCTACGTTCACACGCATTTTGAAGGCTGGTAAATCGACTGATTGGAATTAAATCAACAATTGACACATAGCAGCCTTCACCAATAGCCCTGCTGTCTCTAGTCTCTGTCTTTTCGATTGGTACCATTATAGCTTGTTTCCTCGAGCTAGCTGATATTCTAGCTCTTTCACAAAGGAGTAGTTCAGACCGATTCCTGTCTCTAACTATAATCAATTTTTTTTCTTGTATACACCCTTTGCACTTCACCATCCCTTATACCCATCCTACCTCCCCTGAACATAGGATCTCTGGAATCTATGGCCTCATCACATTTCCTGCAGTTGTTGGCATGCAATAATTTAAATGGAAAATTAAATCCATCATACTTACTGATCTGGAAGAACATGCGAATGCCATGCACACAAAAGCTTCTGTCAAAAACTACAACTACATCCACGTCTACATGTGTATGTATGTACTTATGTATGTATGTATGTATTTATGTATGTATGTATTTATGTATGTATGTATATATGTATGTATGTATTTATGTATGTATGTATATATGTATGTATGTATGTATATATGTATGTACGTATGTACGTATGTATGTACGTATGTATGTACGTAAGTATGTATGCATGTATGCATGCGTGTATGTATGTATGTGTGTGCATGTATGCATATAAGGAGAAAGAAAAGAGAGAGATAATGTATGTGCATGTATATATATGTACATGCTTATTCACACGCACTCGCAAACATGCGCGCGAACACACACACATATATATGTATGTGTGTGTGTCTATGTGTGTGTGTCTGTGTCTGTGTGTGTGTATATGTCTGTGTGTATATCTATGCATCATGTTTTTAGTACGTTCTTCATTCAAAACGTCCAAACATTTTCTCTCGAAATTACAAAACAGAAGTAGACGTCCATATCATAGTAATTTATTGACGTCTTTTGAGCATATGAAATTGGAAGATATAAAATATTTAATGGAAAATTCCTACTGAGTACTGTATCTAATGGTAATTAGTTTAGATGCGAGCATTGACTAAACCTTTACTACGAAGGAATAGTACATTCTTACTTTTATAGTATTAAATTAATTGCGAAATTAACGCAGTATGCACATAACTATGAACCTATTTAATCCCAAGACTAAGCTGACGGAACAGAAATTTATTGAAATCATTTCACCGAAAACCATCCCATCTTCTGAGACCCTGTATATTTCACAACATATTAGATTTGCCTGCTATGTGTAGAAAGTCAAACGATACGCACTAGCTTATTCCTAAATCTGCAACACCACTACATAGATATCTAAATAAAAGAATACTCAATAGTCGGTGTTATAGTATTGTGAAGATGGCTTCCTTAAGTATCACAAGTACAGTTAAGTTTAACACTAACGCGCGTATTTGCAAAATAACATACCAATGGAAAAAAAAATAGATAATCAATTCCGCTTTATTGATGATAACAATATCTTGAAAGCTATTATTTAAAATATCGTTTGCTCTTATAACAAGGAAAAACTGAAATTCAAATTCATCGAGGCATATACTTTCCATCTTTGAAATTAATAAGAGTGTGAGCCATGGAGGATGTTGGTATTTAAATTTCGGCCAATCAATGAATTAACATTATAGTATAATGAGAAAATTACCTTTTATAGATTAGCTTTAAAATGTAATACAAAATCTTGACTTTTAAAAAGCAAATTTTGCATGCTTAGATCTTAATTGAAATATAATTTCTGAATAATTTAATCCAAAGAATGCATTGTTGAAACCTTATTAAGCATGCAATATTAGAATAAATATTTAAATAGTATATTCACTTTCCATATACCCATTGTTAAATCTTTAAGAATATAACGTTCACAATTTATGCAGGGGATTTCTCTTAACCAGTACTTATAAATACAATTCATAGAAATGGATCAGCTAGATTTAATCTGAGCGGAAAATATGTGTCGTGATAAAATGGATGTGATGAGTTTGTAAACGTTCGAGTACGATATAGTTGTAAAAGTTGTGCATTAGTAGTAAAACTGAGGGAAAGGATGCCATTAAGAAAATATTATTGAAACATATGTGGACATTTAATCTAGCTGTACATTTTATGTTTATTCTGCTTATAGTATCCATGTATAGAAATGCAGCAACATTTAAGTGTTTACAGGAGATTTGATGTGATATTGAACAAAATTATTTAAAGTATTATAACATATCTCTATCAATGCATTTACGTCACACTTTGTAGCTGCCATACTTCTTAGTATTTCAAAACCTCAAAAACCATAATTTTATCATTAATGTGCAAAGAAAACCATGAAGGATGTCAGTGCACTCAGTTAAAAGATTAACATTTGGGGTATATTGGTTGAGTGAAGAATTTTAGCGGTCTCTTTTCAGCATGTCACTATTTCAAATAATCCTCATGCGTAAGGACGCTTCTCACATTCTTGAAATGTTTCAAGTTTTGTGAATAAGAAAACAATTCAAGTAATGCTGACTGCAGAAAAAATGAATGAAATAACTTTCGTACTGCAAGTTCCTGGTTTCTGTATAGAATCACACAATGAAAAATATGGTTCTGGGTACGCTATATTCACAACTAAGAGAGGCATGCTGCTATTGAAAACCTTATGATCATAAGCGAGCTCTCCAGATTTTATGATAAAGGAGCAAACATTCTGAAAAAGAATTCCATTATAAAATAAAATACTCTCCTTTACAACAACACAGATATATTAAACTCTCTCTTTATATATATATATATATATATATATATAT
>NC_068995.1:21894229-21908206 GCF_001194135.2 Octopus bimaculoides
TAAATGTGTTAGCAATGGTTAAGTTCGGGTTTGTATTTTTGAATGAAAAAGGTTTCCTTATTTAATCTAATCTGTGTTGGTGTTTTAATGGCACATTGATAAAAAGGAAAGATTATAAAGTGTGGTAGCATTTGTTTTGCGCATTTCTCAATATGATCACTAAAAGGTATCATTCGGTATTCTGGGTGTGCAATCTGCTGGCGGTGCAGAGTGCATCTACGTCTGAGCGATGATCCTGTGGACTCTATGTAGTTCTCGTGGCAGCCCGAACATCTTATTACATAAATAAGATTTTCTGAGGCACAAGTAAAGTTAGATTTAACTTTGAATTTGTGTCCCTCTTTGAAGAGGAATTCTGAACCTTCTAGAATGTTTGGGCATGTTGCACAATTTAGTACCACAACCAATAAATATTCTCAAAATACAGACATTGATCACCTGATGCAAAGTTCGAAAATAAGGATAAATCGATTTTATTTATTCATAAGATGTGATGTCAGTATGAAGTTTATATGTTTTAATGTGTTTAGTCCTTGTCCACGAATAGAAGAGAAAAACATCATTGTTATTGATCATGATTAGTTCCTGATCAGGCCTGGCCAAGGTGGCATAAGATCAAAGATGTTACATTCATTTTAGAGTGCTGCATTTAAAGACATTTATGTCAGGCTAAATAATTCAATAGTCTGTCAATTTCAAAGTGAAGCTGTGTAAAGTGGAATGAAAAGTAGAACTGAACTCGAAGTGAAAAGGTCTATCGTGACATCTGACAAATAATTTAGAGAAAGAAAGAATAGTTATGCGAGAAAAGGAATTAGGCAGAGAGAGGATTTGAGAGGAAGTGGTTCGTCGTGCATGTTTCTCTTTGAGAGCATTTACTGAGAAGAAAGAGAAATAAAAAAAGGCAAAAGAATATACCTCGGACATTTGGGGAAGGCAGTTGCTTCTGTAAAATAACGGAAAAGTAATAGCATAAACAATACTTCAGAATAACTACATCATGATGATCATCACCATCATGATCATCATCACCATGATGATGATGATGATGATGATGATGATGATGATGATCACCATCATCATCATCATCATCATCATCCTCCTCCTCCTCATTATCATCATCCTCATCCTCATCCTCCTCCTCATCATTATCATCATCCTCATCATCCTCATCATCATTTGAAAGGATCATATGAGTAGAAGGAAAAGGTCCTCAGACATGGCTGACAGGAAAAATTACAGAAAATGTTTGCTTTTAAATATTTTGGACTGGTAGATGCAATTGATCTCGATGTCCATCATAAGTGTTGCATCAAGTAATCATTATGAACAAATCGGTAGTTACGCGAGAAAATAGACAAATAAGAACGGCAATAAAAATCATGTGACGAAGAACAACAATAGAAATTGTTATTATTTACTCTCCACAAGGATTCATGGCAAAACAATAAATAAGTGTGTTACCTGTGTTAACAATTCTATTCTGAAAATCGCCATTCTTTTCTTTCTTTTGACTAGCATATTTGATTATTCTGAGTTTTCTCCTACTCATTCACATTCTTGTTTGCTATCGCTGACTATCACTCGTAAATATACATAAATTTCCCAGTTAATTCTGATTTCTGGAAACGTTTTGAATTTCGAAAAAGAAAAGAAAAATTCTGTTTCAGTTCAGAGGCAATTTACATAGAAAAAGAAAACACAATATTCCATTGAAAATAATGGTCTTTTGAAAGCCAAAGAATATGAACTAGATTATGGCAGACAGATAATAGCTTACTCAAAGTAGCCGCCCTCAACTTCTTGCACAGCTTCAACATGGCTTCGTAACCTAACGCATGTGTTCCTCACTATATCCTTGAGAAGATCTTCGAACACCTCTTTTATGTTGCAGGCTGAGTGTTTGGTGTCTTTTTCAACCGCACACTACACAGAAATGAAAGGGAATTGTAATCGGACAGATTAAGATGCCAGAAACTGGGACAGGTGAAGTAGTAAAAATTTTCCAATGAACACTTCCGATTTTTCCGGGGATATAGGAAAGAAGTTGAATGCTGCTGCCACACATATGGACCTTCCAACAACAGCCCTCTCCAGCCAGAGGGCGACCATAATCTTCAGAACCGTCATATAGATGTGTGAATTGAACTTATGTCTCTGTTTATAGATATGGCCCGGTGATAGATTTGTGGTCTCCGTTGAACCTGTCCATGTTACATCTTACAACCTTTCAAATATCCATAGTGCATTGAGCGACAATCAGGATGTCGGCATTTTGATGCCCAGCATGAAGTATCATGATACAGGTATCTCCTTTCCAATATTCATATGCATTCTAGTCCGCCAAATCATGAACCCTTTCTTAATGACAGCTTTAATCGTTATGATATCCAGCGACGTTGATTACTCGCCAGTACATCAAGCAGTTCCTGAAGAAAGAGGATATGAAAATTGTCTCATTTTACCCGAACAACCGTTATATCTATTGTCCCATATTTTTGTTTTATATGTAAGCGTTGTTTGGTGGTGAGCTGGCACAATTTTTAGCATGCCTGGCAAAATGTTTAGCGGCATTTCGTCCGTCTGTATGTTCTGAGTTGAAATTCCTCCGATGTCAAATTTACCATCATCCTTTTGGTGTCGATGAAATAAGTACCAGTTAAACACAGGGGTCGATGTAATCGGCTGACACCCTTCCCGAACTTGTTGATTTTCTACCCAAATTTGAAAACGATACATTTCTTTTCTTTTATTACTTTTATCGGGTTCGGTGGAAGAATTATATTTTGCCTCTTTCTTGATGGGTGTATTTTATATAACTTGAAGTTAAATAACAATGTAAAACTGCTGGGATAATTTTTCGTATAATCCCTATATTGGAAAAGATACCCACTGATAACTATTTATTTTAGCTAACACCGTAAAGAATGAAATATCGTTACCTGCGATCGAAGAATCACCACGCCCGTCCGTTACGAGAATCGATTTTGATGGAAAAGATTCGACGTCGAAAGATATTTTTCTGAGGCTCTGATGTCTCAAATAAACAAATTCCCTAACAATATTGATAATGGTTTCTAATTGATGCACAACACCAGAAACGTTGAATGGAGAGTAACTATGGATTACTTCGAACCCAATACTTAATTTTTATCTGATCAATATATGATCACAACAGAGAATCAAAGGAAAGAGGAGCACTGCATATTTGAAGTCAGATCGCAAAGTGACGAAACATCTGCTCCAAGACGTATTTTCCGCCGTTTCAATGATTATGCATACTTACCGACTTAATAATGTTGTCTTTATCGCATGCTGTTTTATATGTAGTTGCTTATCAGTTTTAGTGTTGGGAGCTGTTGGAGCCTTCGTTTTTCACTTTGATATTAGCGGAAAATACTTAGGTTGCTGATTGCCTTACAAATGTCATTGGTTTGTCTTTTACCCACAAACGACATTAATAAACTAGTACGGTTTATTAATTCTATGACACTATAGATTGTTCCGAGTTTAACGTGATTCATTTGGTTTAATAGTGCCACGACTATACACGGCCAGTTTTGGCGTGCATTACCTTCAAGAATGTCTTATCTTTATCACTAGATGAATCTGCCACCATTAGCCACCAGGTACTAAATTTGATAAGAAATGTGCCTGGCGTCACTTTTACTACGGTTGTCTTTGAAACAAGTTTTTGGTATCGTTAATCTATTTTCATGATACTGAGGTATAATCATTTGCTTCAAATTCAAACCAAAATCTAACAACGATTTTGCGAACTTGTACAGTCACGAGACGCAACTTTTATTTGTTACCAGTCGAGTAGCAAACAACTTCCACTTGTTCTGGTTAGCTCTTTCAAACCATCGAATTATTAACGCCGATGTAAAAGAAATCACTATGCGTCGTGTTGTTTGTACCCTGAGGTACAAACAACACGAATAGGTTTTTATTATTGTTTATCTCCTTTCGAGAAATGGTTTAACTTTCTTTCATTTCTTTGAGCTGTACTTGCAAAAGTTTCAGTTGGCTTAACTATTGAGATATAAGCTGTTTTCCTTCAATGGTGATGGATTTCACAAATTCAGTAGAAATATCATTGTGATAGAGTTGGTAGCTGTCGAACAGGCCGTTTTTTAGTTGGTTTTGTCTACTGTTGTAGGAGAAATAACTGTGGTAGTGAAAGTGCTGCATGGCCACCAAAATGTCCCTTGACGTGGTGGTGGTGATGTTCCTGTAGTTCTGATAAAGTGTATCCTTGCTGGGGCTAATATCGTTCTATTGGTTTTACATTCGCTGTTAATGTCACATGCTGCAATAATAGTGGTGATGTTTCACATGTTACGATTCTATTTCTTTTTTTCCCCCGTATGGCATTTGTTGCTGCAGCTCTGGCTTAGTGGTTAGGATAATCAGCTCACGAGCGTAAGGTCGTAAGTTCAATCCCCGGTGACGCGATATGTCCTTGAGCGAGACACTCTATTTCACGTTGCTCATGGCCACTCAACTGGCAAAAGTGAGTAGTTACCTGTATTTCAAAGGGCCAGTCTCCCTGAGAACTACGTTAAGCGTATGCGTGTTTGTGGAGTGCTCAGCCATTGCACATTAATTACAGGAGCAGGCTCTTCAGTTGATCGGATCAACTGGAATCCTTGTCGGCATAACCGACGGAGCACCAGCCAGCCGCTACATCTACATGGATTCAGAATGGAATAATGAGAGAAAGCTTTTGGGAAATGCTATCTCTATTATTGTTCCAAAAGCCGATCACATCCTTATTTTGCGAAGCCATGTTGTTATTGCTTTAAAGGAATAGTTAACTTTTTAATGAAACTAAAACAATTCTACCGCTAAAAGCCAAAACATAAAGAAATTATCACTTTCTTACCGCCCTCTTCAGTTTGATAACAAAAACAAAAGAAGAAGAAGAAGAAGAAGAAGAAGAAGAAGAAGAAGAAGAAGAAGAAGAAGAAGAAGAAGAAGAAGAAGAAGAAGAAGAAGAAGAAGAAGAAGAAGAAGAAGAAGAAGAAGAAGAAGAAGAAGAAGAAGAAGAAGAAGAGATAGGTAGATAGATAGATAGATAGATAGATACATACATACATACATACATACATACATACATACATAGAGTTTATGACCAGATTATTGACACTGGAATCAAAACGTTACCAAGCTATTCATTACTGGAACTCAATCATAGAATACAAGTCATCTCCCCACATATTTCTGGATATAGCTTATCATTAATTTCAAATATAAACAACAACCTCATAAAGTTTTGGGTTTTTTTTCAGGTTCATCATTTCTTCTTCAGGAAATAAATCATTCAACCAATTTAACTAATTCTGTTTTCTCTCTTTTTAACAACGGAATAACTTCTTTTGTTAAAACTTCCTTCCATACTTGTGATACTAAAGCTGATTTAAGAAGAAATTAGAAAATGAAAAACTTCTGAAAGCTTGAAATCTTCGTTTAAAAATTGCGCAACCCGAGGTCATTGAGAACTAATAGAGTTGCAGTTAATGACTCAAAAGAAAAGTAAATCAGTATTTTAAAGAGTATTCATCACTTTGGTATCAGGTATGTCTCTTTCCCAACAGAGAACACTAGAGATTTCTGGAGGAAAATTTGGACATGTAATTTCATTACATTTTAGTAATTTTTTTCATGTCTGCTGTCTACTTTAATAAACACATACAGTTATAAAAACCTGATATTTGAATGCACACCATGTTCTTTATTTTTAATAAATCATATATTTAGACAACGAGAGAAATCAAGAAGCCCTCCATCGTTTGTATACATATATACGGACACAAGACAGTAAACACACGTAAATACGTAAATACAAACATATGAATATATTTGCAACGACTTCTTAGAATAAAGTGTTTTTATTTGCATGTATAAGCCGCTTCATCGAAACTTAAATCCAGATACTGTATACTAGCAGTCGTACCCGGCGTTGCCCGGGTGCGTTAGATCGAAAAGGCTTACAAACTAATAAAGCGATTAACAGCACCTCCCTTAAGCATCTTTCACGCTTTATGGCAAGACTAACACCAAAGTAACTCTTTAAGGGAGCAGAACGTGTAATATTACGACAACAATCAAGTGAAAGGATAACACAACAAAAATTATAACAGCAATAATGTAGGACTGAAATATGGCGCCAGTACGGCAAGTCTACAATTCTTCCTTGTAAACAACATTTTTAGTTTTCTCCTGGGGGATGAAGGCATGTAAACTGTTCCTACAACCCACTCTTGAGCAGCCAACGTACAGTTGACCGAGTGAAGAGCATTGTTAGGCTAAGTAAAGTCCAACGACAGACAGCGACCGCCCCTGGGATTTATTAATGGACATGGCGTAACTGAGTCTAATTGGAAACTGCACTCTGCGGAATGTGAACGGTAAGTCAGCAGTTGAAGGCACAAGGGAATTTGCGGTATGAAGACGTCTTGACCTTTACCACAGACGGTCATAATCGTTGCTTCAATGACATTGGGAAGTAATTTTGTGATAGCAAGGCTTGTACCGTTGCACAACCTCGATGGATTTAAATTCTTTATCAGCATAACAGGGCTACCTACTTTAAGAGTAAGAATATGTGGACGTACACCTGAAGGATCTAAAGAATTCAAAAATTCAGTGGGATAATCAACTACCTTATCCTGATTGGGAATGGTGTCTACTGGCTTATAGACTGTCACTGGCTTATAGACTGTTGTTGATTGCCCTAACCGCCACGCTTTTAGGAGCCAAAATGGCCCTTTGGCAAAGCCAATCTCGATCTTGGTTGTGGACTTCTAGGCCTGGGAAGACCTGGTCCTGAAGACTCTGGGTGGTACTGGCTATTGTGCAAATGTTACTTATGTCAACATCTTCATTTCCGGCTTCTGGAACTTCACCATTGGGTCCTCATGGAGGCGTGCTCTCATGTTGGATTCTAACTTTAAAGTAACAACATGACCCCATAGACGTGAAGACTTAAGAAACGCCATTGCTTCATTCATCCTCCCATGTGCCTTTCGGAATCACTGGCAAAGTTTGTCTCAAGTCCCCAGATAGCAGGACAGTGACACCCACCATCGGTTTGTGGCTTTCCTTTATGTCTCGTAAAGTTCTATCTAATGCCTCAAGCGCACCCTTATGAGCCATTTTGCATTCATTTCAAATAATCAGGCGACATTGTGCCAGCCCATTGTCCGACGTCTTTGAAATGTTTCAAACAGGCGTTGGTGAATTTGCGAAGTTAAGGGTAAGCTTAAACGTAGAGTGTGCAGTCCTAACACCAGGGAGCAGAGTATCAGCTATACCCGAAGTTGCCAGAGTCATTGCGATGCACTTTTGTAGCCTTACTTTTGCAAGAATGAGTCTAGTTACGAACGTCTTTCCTCTCCCGTCAGAAGCGTTAAGGAAGAAAACGCCACCTTTCCGACTCTGGATTTACTGAACGATAGTGTCGTAGGCGTGCTTCTGATCAGGTAGCAGAAGTACCTCATTGATCTGCACATATGTGGATAGTTCAGTAATGTCGTAAGATGTTTCCCGAACACTCTCAGAAGGGAGATCATTTGAAGTAGGCTTTGCAACGGGGGTAAGCCAGTAAGTGATCATTACATCACAGCCTAAAGCTAAAGTCTTGTTTTCAATCTCAATCAGCGCTAGGTTGTATATTGTGTCGGTGAAACCTATGTTTAAAGTAGGGAATCGAAACTGAACGGCTCGCCTAAAGTCTCCGGACATGTCATTACTAAATTGAAGCCACAAATAATATAAACTACTGGGTGCACAATTGTGCAGTATAACAGCAAAAAGTGTTCTAAGGCTTCCAGACGGTTTGGATACACAAGCTTCTGATAAGCAGGCTTGCCACTGCCCATCGTCTTCAAGAAGACTGCGCTGTTGAAATGCCTCCTTGTATGTTGCAAAAACGTTTACATCCACAGTTCTTAAATCTTGAAAGCAAGTTGGGCCTGTTATTTGGTGTAGAAGAAGACGGAGATGAAATCACTCAGTCTGATTTGGGTGCACTGTATAAACACGCCCAAGGCAATCATCGAACTTTAATGCCTGTGTGCCCTTCAACAGTTTTACCTGTCTTCCTTCTCCTCCATGTCTTGTTGTTCCAGGTGTAGTAGGATGGATCTTGTGGGTAAAGGAGTGTTCGTGCAAAAGGATCAACCTGACAAAGTTTAGAAAAACGCAGTAAGCATAGTATATGATGGAGCCTGTGCTACCTGGGCAGCAGTCGCTTCACTGAAATACACTCTTTGACAGTTTTCCAAATGAACAGCAAGCTGAACAATGGCAGGATACATTTCACGTATTGGAAAACTGAAAATACGCCAAGATGCTTCATTGCTGCTTACGTACTGTGCAGCCTGGTATTGCATTACGTCATCATGTTGGCTGATGCCTTGGCGGCCAAACATGGCGGCATCGGACCCTTTATTATCGTATTTGCAGACATATTTGACTGATTTGATGGAATTGCAAAGTTCAACGTTGATATGCGCTTTAAATGTTTTTGCAAGAAGCGAACAGGAAGGTACTATCTATCTATTGTCAACTTCGAATTTCCCTATGGTTAAGGTTAAGCCTCCGTCGCGTGGCTTCCTATGCCTTTACAGTAGGTACCAGTCTTGAGCATTTTAAGTATGGGACACGAATTTTTGGGGATAATTCTTAGAGCATGCGCCATTTATCAAACAATCTTTCCTTGTAAATACAGGCCCACAAGGGCCTTGGACTATATTAGACTTCACTATGCCATGGAGTTCACTATCAACGCTCGTACCAGGTATTTCAGCGGAAATTAGCCTGTCTATGTCATTTGCATTTATTTTCTGACTTAAGCACAGTATCGTGTTTTGTGAGGCATTCCCCTCTTTTGCCACTCAACAGTGAGCATGAAGCTTTTAACATATTTGACCGTTGGTGAGGAGGTCCTTGAATTTATGTAGTCTAAGTCTAAAAACTATATTCTAATTAGTATATGTTGTTAAATAGACCTTATTCATTATATAATTGTCTGTAGTATTTCACATAACCCAAAATGCTATCCGTATCAAATAATATAAATCAGGTATTCAAATTCAGAATTTTAAATTCACCACGACTACCGTTCACTCTAATTAAAGGTGTTTTATACAGATAATTGCAACAGAGTGACGTCTAATGAGGCTCATGAGCAACTAATCATAATACACAGTATATATCTTTAAAATATTTGGTCATTAACAAACATGTTTCTTCTGAAGCGTATTTTAAGACTCACCAACGTCATGAAAAAGCATCGATATGCTTCTCAGACGCTGAAAGTATATATGTCCCAAGAGTGGCATAAAAATAGGAGCTAAAGTATTTGATTGTGAAAAGCATATTTAACATTCTGTTTTTATCCTCAAGGAAAATATGAGCTATTTGTAATCAGTGAATGAATTTAAAGGAACTTGCTACAACGATGATCGCTATGTCATTGACCTAAGTGGAAAACACCAACTGGAATATCAAGCAGTGGACAGTTTACAGTTTCTTTCCACCAAATTTCTTTTCAGCTAGTTACGACATCTTGTTCGTTAGCATGATTTCCTGCTCTCGAAGCAAATGATAAATGGTGATGCAATCCTCAAAGACTGCTTAAAATCCTTTCTAAAAACGGTCAAATTGTATTTACAATTGACAAATGTATTGTAGAAAATTAAGGAAATTGCAGACCAATTTCAATTTGAAAAACTCAATCACTGATGTTCCGTATAGATTGTTTTCTCTTGGAAAAGGGAAACATCCTCTTTTAGTAGAATTTAACAAATATGACATATACGCGGAGTAGCCTTTTGCAATTTCAGGCAAGTATCAGAACCCATGTGCGTAAATGTGAATAAATGATAAAAACTCTGAAATCGTTTAAGCTCTGAAGACTGTGGCTGTTCACTGAAGGCTCCGGAAATGTCATCTGGGGATTCAGATGATTTCTAGAAGATTAAACGCTTTGAAATGAAAATATACGTTTCTAATTCTGTGAAGATGTATTTAATAGCCTAATGGTCGCATGCCAAGGCGGTTGCCATCGTTCGTTCCCCGACCGACGCAAGCAATAACTTTCATTTTAGTCTCAGGCGTGGCTGTGTGATTAAGAATATCATTCCACAACCACATTGTTCCGGGTTCAGCCACAATCTGTGGATCCTTTGGCAAGTCTACTATATCCCAGTATTGACATGAACCTACCAAAGCCATGTGAGTGGCCCGAAAGTGAAAAATGCCCATGATATATATATATATATATATATATGGTGTGGATGTGTGCATTTACAGTAGTGACCAACCATCGTCCAACAACCGCTGTTGGTTTGCGTTCGTCTCTGAAACCTAGTTGCACCTCAGAAGCGGCTGATAGAGTAAGTACCAGTCTTAGACAAATTTCTTTCTGATTTGTTCGACTAAAACTCTTCGAAGTAATGCGCTATGTTCGATGCAGTCTCAAATATAGTTGCTATAGATTGAGTGAACGTATTTTATCTAAATACAGTACTAGAGCATTTTTGTAGTATTTTCACACTTCATGTTAGTACATTTTCAAATTTAATGTTTTATATATTCGCATTGAATTAAATATAAAGATCTATTAATATTTATAGTGAGCCTAAATTTCAGATATATGGCTTAGGAAATCTACGGCAAATTAAAATGTTTAACAACAAATGTTACTCCTTAAAAAAAAAAACAATTTTATATTGTGCAATGTGTCCTGCAGATACTGGAGTCTGAATCTTGATATGAAATGCTATTTGGCTTAAATATAAGGAAATGTGATGTTGAAACCATGCTTTAGACCGACCTAATTATCCCATAAAGTTAATGAAGTGGATCGAACCATGTATCATAAACTTCATTAGTTCTTAAAATTATAAACAAATAAATGTTTACTGCATTGCATATTTCTGTATCACATCATTGGTCTGAAGAGTTCCGCGAAATTTCAAACCTCAAAAGGTAGAAATAGTCAAGAAATTACTAACTCTGAATAATTAATACTCCTAAACGTGAACAACACAATATCTGTAACGAACAACTGCTGGTTAATTCAAGAGCAACAAGTTGTTCTAGATTTAATTAAATATGCAAATTAGATAATTATGTATTCAAATCTCAGAAATGCAAACTAGGAAGAGTATGCGTATTCAACTGTCAATTCGTAAACAGTCTACACCAAACTGGTTATATGCGTGAGCATGTTTTAATTGAATTATATAATTGAACCTCCCACTAGGTAACCACAGTCCCAATAAAATATATACAAATGCTACTGCACGAATGAGACGTAAGAAAACATTGAATAAAATAATGGAAATATTTTTCAAAAGCCTTATAATATCAATGAATGACCCAGAGATGTGTAGTGTGTGTATAATACCTCTTAACTGATTTGCAATGCATTGACGTCTAAGTTATAATATAACCGTTATCTACATATATGCAAATGTATTTCAGGAAAGATATCATGTTTGATTTCTTAATTAAATATTCCAAGAGAGAATAATAATAATAATAATAATAATAATAATAATAATAATAATAATAATAATAATAATAATAATAATAATAATAATAATAATAATTATTATTATTATTATTATTATTATTATTATTATTATTATTATTATTATTATTATTATCATTATTATTATTATTATTATTATTATTATTATTATTATTATTATTATTATTATTATTATTATTATTATACATGAATGAATGAAACTGAAAATAGATGGATAAAGAAAAGAATGCATGGATAATTTCTTGGAGATGTTGAAGATAAGACAGAGAGAGAAAAAGATGGCTATGGATGACTAAAACTGATTTAAAACCGGAAACGGAAGCTCTAATCTATTTTGTCCAACAGCAAGCATTATGAACCAATTACATCAAATACAGAATAGACAGCACATAAAAAAGTGATAATTACAGAATTTGTGGACTAAATGGTGAAACCATATGGCATATTACCATTCAATGTGCGCCACTAGCCCATAAAGAATATAGCAAGGATTGCTCATTGGGCACTTTGCAACACATATAGACTTGGCAGAGCCAAAAAGTCGTACGAGCATAACCCCAAAGTCACCATCGAAAATGATACTGCAAAGATCCTATGGAATTTTATGATTCAGTGCGACCATGAAATAGAGAATAGGAAACCAAACGTCGTGTTAATAGAGAAGGAAAGCAAATGATGCTGGATCATATATAATAATGTGTCATAGAAGGTCGTTACTGGGGAGTAAAACACAACGTGCACTGCACAAAGAACACACAATGCTAAAACAAATACAACAGGAAACTCAAGCCAAACATCGGTAAAATCCTACAGATAGAATGCAGCACACCCCACCAACACAAAGTTACAACAATTGATGCAATAGAATGTTGCTTGAAACTATCAGATGTGATGTGGAAAAATAATAGTGGGATGACGTTGGTGACGAATGTTACCTTACCTCAGTTTAATAGAGACAGGAGTTTCCAAAGCAACTCTGGTATAATAGCAAAAATGAAGGACATTTAAGGGAAGGCCTCTCGTTGAGCAGCAATTCAGTAAAGATACAGGTTGACCACAGCTGTTAACCTAATACAGCATCAGCAGATAATAGAGTAAGGAGGAGGAAGTGGATCAGCGAAGAAAATATGATAGCGATGCAGTGCTACTTCGAAAGTGAACCTAAGAGAAGGGATTATAGAAAACGCATGTTGGCACTTTTGGTAGAGCATGGTATGTTTAAAGTGACTGAGATCAAGTTAATGCTATTCGCAGAAGAAAGTGGGTGACAGAATTTGGAGTAGAAGAGATCACAAGAGAAATGGAAAAGAAAGACCAAGCAGTAGGAAAGACAAACAACAACATAAATAGAACCCAAAGGAAAGAATAAGAGCGATACCAATAAGGAAGGGACAACTGGCGCCAGCGACTTAAGTGATTTAAGTCAGAAAGATGAAAAGATTTTAGATGATTTGCTAGAAGTAATGAGTAAAAAGTTAGACAAACTTGCTAACATTAAAAGGTACTATGAGAGAGAAGCTGCTAGAAATGACTAAGACAGTAGATTGTGTTTTCAGTAGGATAGATACCAAAAATATCGGAGACACTAACTTATTGATCTATGTAGGAGAGGAAGTAGTCTCCAGACGATGAGATATCTCATACGCAAAGAGTTAAAAAGAGCAAATGTGGAAAAGGAGACTACAAAATAAAGTGAAGAATTTAAGACAAGATCTGAGAAGAACAGAAGCCTGGAAAACAGACTAGTTAGGAAACACAAGAGGCAAATCTCCCCTTGATAAAAGCTAGTAGTAGTAGTAGTAGTAGTAGTAGTAGTAGTAGTAGTAGTAGTAGTAGTAGTAGTAGTAATGTTGAAAAAATTGATACACGATGTATTGAAAAAATAGTAAAGTACCGGGACCTAGAAGATGAATTACAGAGACAATGGAAAGTACGGGTACAACGTATCCCAGTAGTTATGCGTGCACTGGAAACAATCGCTAAAGATCTGAACAGATGGATAGAGAAAATAGGCATAAAACCCAGTTTAGAACAGCTCCAGGAAACACTGTTATTATGGACAGCTAATATACTTAGAAGTGTTCTTGGCATCTAAGGCCACTTGTTGTAGCCCGATGGTAGGATTTTATCCTTTTCCAATAGTCTAATATGTTGTGTGTATATAATAATAATAATAATAATAATAATAATAATAATAATAATAATAATAATAATAAATACGACAACTGTTGACAATGCATAGAATGCACCACCCTAAGGCAGATATAGAACGTCTTTATCTGCCAAGAAAAGAGGGAGGCCGAGGACTTCTACAGCTGGCATTATCAATGAAGGTAGCCACAATTGGCCTAGACACCTATCTGAAAAACTCTGAGGACTGGATGCTAAAACGTGTCTTAAAACATGAA
>NC_068995.1:21908767-21913460 GCF_001194135.2 Octopus bimaculoides
GAAAGACTTCAGACAAAAATCATGCCTCCTCATTGATATGACTGTCCCAATCGATATAAACGTATCTGTCAAGACCTACCAAAAACTGAGCAAATATAAAGATCTTGAAATAGAAATTAGCAAAATGTGGAATCTGAAGACGAAAACAATACCTATTGTCATAGGTGCCCTGGGAATGACAGCGAAACGGGCTGATTACTACCTAGCTCAGATTTCAGGAAACCCCAAAATGGCTGAAGTTCAAAAGATAGTGCTCATGGGAACTGCCCATATCCTACGTAAAATACTGTCTATGTGATCTCAAATTTTAAAACAAACACATAATTTTCTTATGATTTGTTAAACATTCACTTGACCAAAACTGTACAAATCCAAACATATGGTACCCTAGGCATAACACCTACATGAACTTCTAACTTGTTGTCTCTTGAGGTCTCTGGGTGAGACTTGGATCCAACTTGTACAAATGCAAAACAAAAGTCAAACATAAAATAATAATAATAACAACAACAACAACAACAACAACAACAACAACAACAACAACGGTAATAATAATAATCATAATAATAATAATAATAATGATAATACTAATAATAAAGTCTTTGAAAAATATATAGTATTATAATGGTTTCAGGTACATAAATATAAAATCGAAATTCTTGAATAATTTCCATTTGCATATTAGATGACTACATATATTTTATCACAAATCTATGGTACATGAAATTCAATGGCTAGCACTTTATTCAGATAAGGGTAATCAACGAATCGAATCTTAAGTTGGCATGTACTCTGGTATATACTCCCATTCAATTAATTTGATATTGACAGCAATATTATATTTGCGTATTTAAAACAGCGGTGATGTCATTGTAACATCAATCTAGACAAAGTAAGCCTTTACATTTAGCATGAAACTTCACTTAAGTTACGTTTGAATGCATTAGACTGTTGCCTGCACTTTACATCATAGCAAGAAAACTGTCTGCCAACTGCGTTTGCCATATGGTGGTTTATGAATCAAGATGTAACATGCGTCTTCCCACTTAAATGTAAGATGTAAAATGCTTCTTCCCACTTAAATTATATATATTTATTTCTTAAATTCTTTGACATCTCTGAATTCGCATGGAAACTATACTCTTTCATGTCATCATCGATCTCTTTTTTGGCACACGTTTATTTCTTGAAATTCTAATCCATATTATTATCAAATAGAAAAGATGATTTGGTTTCACTCTAGCATCGCTGATAAGCTTGCATATAATATTTATTTCAACTATAAGCAAAGGTTGCCCTTGTATGTCATTTGCTAACCTTCAAACGATATCATATTTCCATTGGATAAGGGACCAGCTGCAATGTAGTTACTGGTTTTCTTCCTATCATAAAGTTACAAATAATTTCACAATCCTCTGGTTCACACAACAACAGTTTTATGTTTGCAGGATTAGCAAATTTTTTCATATACGACTAATCTATTTGGGAATGAGCAAACCAAAGTCATCAATGGTTTTACATATATTTAAATTGTGTTTGAAGGTATTTGTGAAACATACATAAGCTTCTTAGATTCTGATTTATTCGTAATTCCACAGCGGCATCTCAGTTTTGTTTTGTATTATTTTAATCCTGTCTTGATACAACTTGACACATTATAGCAACGTTTCATAGCTTTCTTCAAAATCTCATCTCCGCTTTTTCGAGAAAATTAATTTAGGAAAGTGGCTTGTTTTCCTCAGGCTTTTACATTAGGATTCCTTGCATAGCGTGAACTGCTATGTTGGATCAACTATTTCAAGTAATCCAACCCAATCAAATACTTTCAGCTATGATATTTTTGTTTCGTTTTCGCTGGTAAGTTTCTGCCTTGAGATATTTGCCAAAAGTTAGCTGTAATGTTGTGCAGTGATACAAAAGAACAAATTATGTAGGACAATTAAAATTATATATTTAGTGTCATAAATGTTTCCATACACTTCAGTGGTACAACACACCAAAACCAATTTGTGCTGTCACCAAAAAGTATTTGTGAATTTCTCGTCCTTGTGTAGAGACATTCACCCAGGTGAATTTAATTTTTGCTTTATGAATGTGGGTAGTTTTATACTTATCCAACTTCCGCATCCCTGGTTGTAACTTACACGTTTTGGAATGTTCATTGGTGGATTCGAATTTTTTTGAATTGGTAAAGGCCATAACCTATTTCTCGATTGCAAAGATCATTCGCTCTTCGTGTTTTTCAAGAAACTCTGGTAATTTAAACTATTTTACTTTCGCCCGCTCCGTTGTTCACACTCAGTTCTATCATTCTTGGGAACTCCTCCGCGCCTGAAGCGGTTCGAAGAGTTGTGATTTATTAGCATTCAGTTTTTTTGTTAAATTCTCTTGTTTTCTTAATGCTTTGATTGCCTAAGCTAATGTAGAATTGTCAAGGTATAGTCATAATGTTTCATTATCATGAAGTGTCATTATAAAATCCAGCACCGCAATGAGCCAACGGGTGAATAGACGAAAGTTCTGCAACTGGATAACAATTGAGGTTATACCAAACTTAATGTTTGTGTGTGTCCGGTTAGAATTTTGGAAGTCTTCTAATTCTGCCCCGGATGAATTTAGCATAAGGAATAGCATTATCTGGACAATGCATTACCGGTATTGCTCGTTCTTACACATGTATCATTAAATAATCTCAAGGAAAAGTTTTAGATTTAGCTTCCTAACGCTAGGTTTTCAATACAAAATGACTACTAATAACTTAATTTCCCCTCAAGGTTATAAATATCAGTAGTGATTTTGAGTTCCCTTCTATTCGTATGATTTGAATTATCGAATCTTTTTTTGTTTTTTTTTTCTTTTGTAAATAGCTTCACTCCCTCGTAAATTTTGGCTTCGTATTATCATACATATGGTCTTCTTTCAGCAATAAATACGTTTTACTCGTGAAATGATATCAACATATGTATATACTAATATACATGTTTAGTAAAATATTTTGAAATATATGTTCATGGAAGACAGAAATTTAACATGTGTCGTGATCTGCTTATTTAAACTTCAAATTCATACTTACCTCCAAAATCGCAGTAGAGTCTCTGACATACATTCCATATTGCTTGAACAGAATATACGAAAACATCCCATTCCGTCATCTACTTCAAAATATTGAAATTATACTGCCATCTACTATGCTACGTAATTGGTCTATACAAAGCTAATATATTGCCTGTTATTAAATTACATCATTACAAGATGCAAGTAATAGAAACTATCACCAAATCCAACTTAGCTTTTGTAAACCACAGTTAGTCATATAATATATGCAAGAACGTCATCTTTGTTGCTGAAACTTTAATAATACATTACGTACTTTTTTTAAAAAGAAACAAATACGCATTCTATCTCAGCCATATTTAACAAACACAATCGATCATTCGCGGTATGATCTATATCAATACGAATCCAAACACCTACTCTGAAAATCAACTGATCTGTGATATTCACCGTAGAGACTGAAGGCAGGTTTATGTGTTTTTAAACAAAATATGTCGAATATCCTTTAGCCATTTTTTCTTTACTCTCAGATAAAATAAAGGAATATAAGAGCGCAAGCATAGTCGGATGTTGAAAATCTTGCTTCTGGAGAAGTTCTACACTTATGGTCTCATAGTGACTCACATGCATCGAAGCCATAAAACTTCAGCCCCAGATTTAGTGGATACATTTGGTTAGATTTTGGGTTGACGTAAAATATACATAAATAGGTCTTAGTCCGTCGTCTTGCACAACAAATAGACTTTAATTTAAAATTCTATACTAAATGAAAAAGAAACATTCCAATAATTTGATTACAAAGTGAAGCAATTTGACTGCAAGGTGGGTTCGACTTCACTAGAAAACTTACAAACATTTACTTTTGTCTCGAATTACGTACCTAAATATTTTTCTTGTTATACAGAAAACATATATTCCGCTTGCGTGTATTTGATAACATTACACAAGACGACAAAAATGTTACTCGGTTAAAAAGCATGTTATTTAAATTAAGTAAAGAAATTTGTCATTGGATTTAATCAAATTTAAACATTAGTAGAAGTTCGCGATGTCCAATTCTAAGACGGATTCAAATCACTCTTTTTCATTTAAAATTGACAGGCAGATACCGTGTTTCTGAAACGTCTTCAACAAAAGACTAAAGGACCCGTCGGCAAAGAGAAAAAATAAAGTATGTTGTAGTCTTTCTGTACATTTCCGACTGAAGTGCATTTAACTTATTTTATACTCAAATGTTTTCAAGAAGTACATTTCCCTTTCATAGATTCTTAATTTATTACGTAATTTAAATAGGCTGGGAACCTCGGGCAATATAATGACGTTTACCGGAATCAATTCATTCCATTAAATAATGGAGGTGTTTCCACTTTTGACTTTTGTTTTGTATTAATACATTTTATTGCAGACACCGAACCAACGAATGCATTGAAACCAATTCTTTGTAACAGTTGAATTCTGGAATAAACAAAAAGTTAATTATCAACACCAAGTAAAAAAAATGCACACATAAAGTATGCACCATTTCTCCCTCCCAAGTATATCACTCACACTAATGTAAGTTAGTGTGAGTGATATATGCATGTAGTGTGTATATGCATGTAGTGTGTATCTACGCAGTATTGGTGCATACATATATATA
>NC_068995.1:21913507-21916976 GCF_001194135.2 Octopus bimaculoides
ATATATATATATATATATATATATATATATATATATACATATGTGTGTGTGTGTGTGTATATATATATATATGTTAACATTTTTACATACATATATACATACAAACATATATATGTACGTGTGTGTCTTTGTCTGTGTCTATGTGTGTAGGCTTGGGTTAGTCTATGTGTTCATCGCCTTCGGTTACAACTCACCATGAGTTGTTTATTTGTGCTAGAGTTTTCGCTGACCAAAGTAAGCCTTCTTAATTCTGAGAAGACCAGCGTGAAAATGGCACTGTGAGTATCTGCTGCAGAAGTCATATCCGTGTGTGTGTGTTTGTGTGTGTGTTTGTATGTGTGTGTCCAGTAGTCTGTTAACTCAGCACTGCTCCCATAATTGTATCAGCTTTACCCCTGCAATGCCCTTATCTTTTTTACTTATCACGTGATGTATCACTTCATGGTATCTTCTCGCACACGGTCGAGCGGAAGTCTCTCCCTGAATTACCTAACGGCGTTGATCATATTCTGGTCCTCCATGCATTATCTCTTCAGTGCATCTTGAATGAGTTCGTAAGATTCTAACTCGATACCAATTCTCTATAGAGAATATTCTTTAGAATACAGCCAAGCTGTGGCTGATTTGGCCACAAATACTCGTAGTCTTTGCTGCGCAACTAACTTAGGCTTCGTGGCATAACAAGGGTTATCTTTGCTACCTGTGCAGATGTACCTAAGTAACGTCCAACACGGTCCTAGTCCTAGAATCAAGATAAGACTAAGTCTTCTCTCCTGCTTCATGTCTATAAGTCATACAATAGTGAGAGTCTGACGGAGGTATTATAACCTGAAATTTTTATCGGAAATCTCGGAAACTGTGTATATCAAGACGTGATGTACTTGCGGGACGCTGCTTTTCTAGCTTTCACGTTGATAATCCCGGTATAGAAAAAGTAATGGTTAGTGATGGCAGATCCGGAGTCTGTTAACTGATGACAGCAACACCTTTATACTTTTTGATAGAGATGAGCAGTATTGTGTCTGCAGGATTGTTTATCTCGCCAGGTGAACCGAAGTTTTTACCAGCATGAGAGATACGGTCAAACTATAAAAAGAACTCATTTTTATTTGATGTAATTGTGAATGCTGATTGACTGGAAATATATTTGGTGTTAATTTCTGCAAGAAATTGAGAAGAAACTGATGAAAGACTTCGGCAAAGACTTTGAGAAAGATGATGCCATTGTAATAGTAAAGGTCATTTTAATCGCCTTTGCTATGAGAGTAAGCACTGTTATTGTTCGATCTCAGTACGTCTGACGAGTCTCCCTCTTATAAGCAATATAACTGACTCCATGCAATTTAGATAGGAAGGGATTCTGTCGTTATTTCACCCTTTAACTGTAGCCAGCCTGTTTTAATTGCAATCTCTTGAAACTGTGGATACATGTCCAACTGAAAAACATATCTCCTTGAGCATTCCTAATAGTTGCATTTTTAGATTATATATATTTGCAAAAGACCGTTGTTACAACCTGTAGTACAACTGATATATGAATTTCTGTAGAGCTATAATTTGCAAGAAATATGCAGTCATTAGAATTACCTTGTATGAGGAAATGAAGCTGTATTTCTGTTAAATTACAATAGAAGATTTGATGGTTTGATAATTATCGTCACTGAAGTATGAGTCGAAGTTGGATATTTTTTAGAAGGTGCGTAACAGCAACATAATTACAAAAGAATTTGCCTAAATTTTATTTCCGAATAAAGAGTTAATGTATGAAACATATGAAAACGAATCAGTTAATGCGCTGATAGGATCTTTAACATGCCGGGCAATATACTTAGTGCCATTTCGTACGTCTTCACATTCTAAGTTCAAATTCTGCGGAGGTCGACTTTGCCTTTCTTCCTTTCGGGATCAATAATATAATACCAACTAAGCGCTGGTATCGATGCAATCGTCTTGCCACATCTCCACAAATTTCGAGCCGTATGCCAAAATTTGAAACCAACATACTGGAATAGAAGTTATGTTGTTGTTGGCACTCCGTCGCTTACGATGTCGAGAGTTCCAGTTGATCCGATCAATGGAACAGCCTGCTCGTGAAATTAACGTGCAAGTGGCTGAGCACTCCACAGACACGTGTATCCTTAACGTAGTTCTCGGAGATATTCAGCGTGACAAGGCTGACCCATTGAATTACAGGAACAACAGAAACAGGAAGTAAGAGTGAGAGAAAGTTGTGGTGAAAGAGTACAGCAGGGTTCGCCACCACCTCCTGCCGGAGCCTCGAGGAGCTTTTAGGTGTTTTCGCTCAATAAACACTCACAGCGCCCGGTCTGGGAATCGAAACCGCGTTCCTATGACCGCGAGTTCGCTGCCCTAACCACTGGACCATTGCACCTCCACGAAATAGAAGTTATAATATGTCAATAATTAAATATATTATAGCAATAGAAATTATTTGACATAATGAAAATTACACTGATGTGTAATCAGGGAAATTATGAACCGCATTCAGATAAGGGCCTCTCTGGTGAATTTAATAAGTTTTTGTTGATTTATACGAAATCTTAGAAGTGTGTGTAGTGTGGTACATTTATTTTGGTAAAAAAGAAAAAAAATGATTATAGTCTTCATATTTTGGCTGTCTCAGAAACATAGTTATTAAACTAAACTGACAGAATGCCTTCACAAACTTCCCAAATGTATTAGACTATTGAAACATAATAAATAGTGTCATGAGTGTCGGTTGTTTGGTGGGAGAGAATGATTTACGTCTTTAATTATGACAGCAATATTATCGGTAGTAAAATTTCCTTTCCGGGCCTGAAATATTGTTGGTTACATCGACACCAGTGCTTGACTGATACTTAGTTTTTCGAGCTCGAAATGATGAAAGGTGGCCCCTGCAGAATTTGAACTGAGAACGTTAATACATGAAATGCTGCTAAACCATTTTTCCCGGCGTGACAGCGATTCTGTCACATCACCAAGTTGCTGTCGTTAGTAATATTACGACAATGCCAAAAGTGGTGAGGTGGCAGAATTATTACCGCGTCGGGCAAGATGCGTAGTGGTATTTTATCCTCTACGTTCTGAGGTCTAATTCCGCCCAGGTTGACCTTGCCTTTCATCCTTTCAGAGTCGAGAAATTAAGTGCCACATGAACCCTGGAGTCGATGTAATCGATTTACACCCTCTCCCGAATTGTTTGGCCCTGTGCCAAAGTTTGAAACCAATATTACTACAACGCCGTCTGCATTTCTTCTGTCGCTGGAAAAGTGATTGCCTTATTGCTTTGCACTACATACTTAACTCAATGTTCATTTTAAACTAATGCAAGAGTCATTGAACTTCAAAAACTAACTCACATGCACATGTACACACGAACATATACGCATACACATGCATACATACACACACACACACACACACACACACACACACACACACATATATATATATATATATATATATA
>NC_068995.1:21917207-21920295 GCF_001194135.2 Octopus bimaculoides
TATATATATATTTATATATATATATATATTTATTACGTGTATAAAGATATCCATAAATGGATATATGAATATGTATAAATGTGCGTGTGCGTGTGTGTGTGTGTGTGTATTTACGAAAGGGATATGGATGAATAAGTAATTGAATATAAATTTAGATTAAATAAGATTTAACTAGGTTTTTGCACAAAGAAACGTAGATGATATTCGAATTGTCAGTAAGCTTTCTATTAAGAAATATGAATTAATTTAAACTTAATTAATGCTTTTAGAATTGGATAAGCATTTTAGGACTAAAGGAAGCCAGCATTATTCTGCATAGAATTTATTTCTAAACCTTTATAGAATTTCTTGTTAAAATATGTCTAGTATTTTTTTCAAACAACATATATTCATTCATTAAGATGAACTGTGTATTGTACATTACATTTTTCTTATACAATTTCAGACATAAAATATAGACAGAATTTTCAATAGAATCTTTCTAAATTTCTGTTTTCAAATACTTGATTATATTTGCCAAGACAAGTGTAAAAGTAATACCATATTCATACTTTCTATTTTATATATGCTTGGGTAAGCTAAATCTCTCAACCATATTGAATAAAAATCCTATATTTTACTGCCAGCAAGGAAACGACATCATGCACCACTAAGCTAAATAGTTTCATATAAATGCATGCGGCATGCTGTTTACATTGTTCTTTTGAAAGTGAAATCCAATTCGATACATGTAAAAAGGATTAGATTTTTCCTATATTCGGTGCATTCAAAATAATACTATTTCCTTAACGAGTTTTAAAACAACTATATGATGGGAAGTATAAAGTAGCAATGACATTCACATTATAGTTATAATCCATTTAGAATGCTTTCCACCGTATTTAATAAGCCTACCACAACAAATTTTATAGTGCATTCTTATCCCATCTAATTACTAAAAATTGTGTCTCTCCACTTTAACGAAATGAAATGTATTACCATCATGTGACAGTGTATTCTTTTCGATATGGAGCACATTGTTAGATATATTCATGATCATAAAAAATATAGAATATATTGCATGATGTATAGAATATGTTCATATCAACAGAAAATATATAGTAACAAGACATTTGGGAACGTGTCTTCATTCTCCTCTTAGAAATAACTTTTTATTAGACATAGAATATTAATATCGATAGGAAGATGCGTATGTACATTGGAATTCCTATTCAGCATACCCATTTTTAATAATTTGCGTTGGATAAGAAGTTTGGTGTACATGGTTTTATGGTTCCTTTATTCGTTCACAAGGCTGCATGGCACGCCAGCTAAAGAAACCATTTTTCAACTTGGCATATTGTGTTGGCAATGTTATTGCTTTGGTGGTGGTATAGCTCTGGCCAGATTTTTCATAGAACGCAAAGGGCAGAAACAAATACATGCAAGGCATCTGGTTCGACACAGTCTCAGTTCTACAAACCTAAGTACCGGAGTGGTTACATTTTATGGAGCAAAAAATCATGAAAGACAATGATAACATAGACGGGATTTGAACTCATGCTCCACTGACATTACAATTCCGGGTATGTGGTGTTCACAATTTATTGATGCAGCACACCACAGGATTTACGATTGTGTTAATGACGACAGATAATTGAATTGTGCGATTTCTTGCTGATATTATTTACTTTTTTGATCTTGTCTAGCATTGTATTCTTAATAATGAATATGTAATTCGTCTTGGAAACATGGATAAACGATCAAAGAACATTTATATTAAAACAAAATTCTCTATAATTTCAAAACATATATTTCTTATTTTCGTAACGAAATTCTGAACGATTTGATTTTCAGAGGCAGAAAAATTGATGAAATCATTCAATTTATAACATATTAGAATAAAATGCTCTCGGTATCACGAATAGAGAGAATGACATCTTCTAATAAAAATGCATTTATGGAGAGCATCCATGAAATATTCTTATGTAATATTAAATTAACGCAATATGTTGAAATAAGGTGGTACTATTAACTATAGTTATATATGGTTTAATATTAGACATTGCTAACAAAGATGGATCTTGAGAAAATACATAAATCAACAATAGAAAAATACTTCTTTCAAATTTTGGCACTAGGCATGCAATGTTCGGTGAGGGTTTAGTTGATTTCATCGACCAAATGTTTGAGTGACACAAGTAGACGACTTTCTTTAGATTGTCCACTCTGCCTTCAAGATTTGCATACTAGAATGTGGTGCATTTCCTTCAAAAGATAGGTGGTGGGAGGTAGTATAATATGGCGTCGGTAGATAGCCTCATCTTTCCTAAACATGACAGAAACTGTCATAATTCTACAAGTCGGAAATGCCCAAGAACTCTTCTGGCGATTGCATTGCAGGACAGTATCAGCTCTCTACACACAACTCTGGCAGCCATGCCTGACAGAAGCACAGCACCCATAGATTTTATTCCGGAATTGTAATGCAAACTCATGATAGTAAACAGTTCCCAAATCTGACGTTTATTCAAATTACGGTCGCGGTATATCACAGTGATTCAGCATTGAGAGATGGATCTGAATCAAGCCGTTTTCAAGTATTGACTTTTGACACTATCGATTGATGTATCCCGTGATGTAGATGGGTCTTTTTGATACGGTGCATGTTCTCCCTCACCTACAAGCACATCGACAAGATTCAATCCTTTCGCTTGGCCCAAATCTTCAAATTTTCAATCAAGTTCTGACGTTATTACGGGTCTGTAGCTATAAGTAACTCTCGTTTTCAGGTCTTTTCTTAACGTTACCACTACATCTTTTTATACAGGACTGAGAATTATTCTATCCTGGTTTCAGTTGAAGTAGACATCTGTGAATAGGTCGTTAAACAAATTTTCTGTTGACTGTCCACACTTGGAAACATCTAGCCATCACTTCCCTTATATTTCGTTAACTTTTAGCGCCTATTCTCAGAGCTTTGCACCTCTATCTGAGTTCCCTGGAGATAGACCGTATAGTTCACCCACATCATTATAAAAATAATAATAATAATAATAATAATAATAATAATAATAATAATAATAATAATAATAATATTAATAATAAT
>NC_068995.1:21920305-21921029 GCF_001194135.2 Octopus bimaculoides
TAATAATAATAATAATAATAATAATAATAATAATAATAATAATAATAATATTAATAATAATAATAATAATAATGATAAAAACAAACATAATAATAATGGTTTCAAATTTTGCCACAAGTAGACATTTTGGGGGAGGGGATAAATCAACTACATTGACCCCTGTGTTTCATTGGTACTTAATTTATCGACCACGAAAGGATGAAACGCAAAGTCGGTCTTGGCGGAAACTGAACTCAGAATGTATCGGCAGACGAAATACCGCTAAGTATTTCGCTCGGCGTGCTAACGATTCTGCCATCTCGCCACGTTTTTCCCAGTTCACCGCCTTAAAAAAAAGTAAAAGAAAAATAAAATAATAGTAATAATAACCCTTTCTTCTAGAAGCACAAGGCCTCAAATTTGCCGGAAGGGGTTAGGTCGATTACAACGACCCGTGTGTGTGACTGCTACTCATTTAATCAGCCCCGAAAGGATGAAAGGCAAAGTTGACTCCGGTGGAATTTGAACTCAGAGCGTAAAGAAAGACGAAATGCTTAGCGGCATTTCGTCTGGCGTGCGAACGATCTTGCCAGCCTGCCGTCTTTTTTGTCAGCTGACCGGTTTAAAATAATAATAATAATAATAATAATAATAATAATAATAATGATAAAAACAAACATAATAATAATAATAATAATAATAATAATAATAATAATAATAATAACAATGTTAATAATAATAATTT
>NC_068995.1:21921481-21930546 GCF_001194135.2 Octopus bimaculoides
AATAATAATAATAATAATAATAATAATAATAATAATAATAATAATAATAATAATAATAATAATAATAATAATAATAATAATAATAATAATAATAATAATAATAATAATAACAATGTTAATAATAATAATTTGCTTTTAATGAAAACAGATGTATTTTTTAATGATATTCGCGTTAATCTCTTCCTTTTTAGCTTTGCTCTAAATCAAATGTTATGATGCAGACCTATATTCAACAGTATTACACTTTTGAAAAATTTTGTCTCATAAGAGGAAACTATAGTATGTGAATTCATAAAATTAAATAAACGTGGTATGAAGTGCATTACGTTATTTCTCCCTGGGCCTTGGTTAAAATCCCGTTATACACTTAACTTTTACATTTTATGTTCAGCTCAAACAAAGAAAATTAGAGGAAGTGATAGGTCATCGAACGCTTTGACCTGTTGTGTTTGTTCTTGCATTTCTTTTCTTAGATGTTGAGTGGTGCTCAACTCCATCTCCTGATTATTGGATTCAAAGTCTTGTACTCGTCATCGATTTCACGATAAATAACTTTCTTCTTCACAGCAGTCGTCTTGGCACTGCAAAATAAGTCCAAAAACATGCCATTCCGTTTAAGATTAGCCATTAAAAATATAGGCCTACATTATCTAATACGTCTTTGCTACATTTAAAACCACGGTATATGATTTAAGGGAGATTTGTTTGTTTTTGTCTTGTATCTTCTTCGTTATGGTGATGCATAAAAGCATGTAACCCTCTGATAACGCCTTCGTGTCGAAAAGTGTCTGGAAAAGCTGTTTCAAAAAAATATTTATTTTGCAGCCCTTCTTTACATTGAAACAATTATTCCACTTGACAGTTCCGTGTAAAGGTAACAACTGGAGCCTATCAGATAACCGTACATGCTTCTACACAGGCAATATATGTTGCACCAACATTAACTTTTTATCTCCCTGTACAGTGTGTTTTTAGATGAACGGTTCATTTCTTCTTTTAAGTGTCCCCTCTCGAAGGTAATGCATATAAGATATAATTCATTTTATGTACAAAATGCTTGAAAGCCACTGAGAATAACAGTTTCATTTCTCCATTGTTTTTGCTACTATTGTTGGTTCTGTTGCTGTTCCTGAAATATATGGATTCTGCTTTCTATTTTTAAGCCCTCGCTAAGGAAGAAGATGTCAAGTATTTTTCTTCTAAATTTCGTCAATAATCTCAAATCTGAGCATCGTTACAAGAAATAAACGACAATAATTTATCTATTTTCAGTTGAGATAGTACTCCTATATTTTACTTTACATGGGAAGGTTTATAAACATGAAATATATAATCCATGACAGAAATGTTATGATATACAGAGAGGGTAAACGCCAAAATCCTATGGATACATATTTATAGATAAATATTAAGAAACTATCCTAACTTTACTTGCTAACTGCAAGTGGCGAGCTAGCAGAATCCATAGCATGTCAGGCAAAATGCTTAATAGCATTTTATCCGTCTTCGTGTTCAGAGTTCAAATTCCGCCGAGGTCGTCTTTCTGTTCATCTCTTTAGGGTCGGTAAAATAAGTACCACAGGGTCGATCAAATACGTACTAGCTGAACACTTTGATCGATGCAGTCGTCTTGCCATTTCTATGAAATCAATATATCTTGTTCCTTGTAAAATATAAAACAAAGAAACAAAACGAAACAAAATAGAAATGTATATTTCTACATTATTAATGATGCAAAACCTTAAAAAATATGTGTGAAAGAGCTTCCTAATTATTGTAGTGATTCATTTGCCTATGGCTTGTATCGCATTATTGAGCGCTGACAGAATTCAACGTAGGATTTCCGTAGATGTGATAAACATAAATCAAAGAACTACTTGTTTTGGCTCTGTTTAAATTGAGGGGCATCTACAAAAATCTTCCAGTCCAAATCCTATAATCTTTGGCACAAGCTATGACATCTTAGTAGCACGATAAAACAAGCCATACGCAAATGGGTCACTATAAGTATTATGAAACGTTTCACAAATATTTTGTATGATGATCCATTTTTTTTTTAATTTAGAAGTCCAGATATTTATATATATATATATATATATTCCTTTCAAGTGATTCTTTCTCCTTGTTTTTTAGTTCTAAAAAAAAGAAGCAAATAACAATAACAGAATTTAAGATAAACAGTATCATGAGGATAATAAATAATTTAGATAGAAAACAAAAAAATATATAAATAAATGTGTTTAAACTACGTGCTAGCGAATCGATGACGCCGTTCTGACGAATAAATTTTCTAATAAACTTGATAAGGTCTATGTTTAACAATTATTTGTCTATTTCGTGGATGAATGAGAAACATGTCTACGATTGTTTTCCAGTACATTATAAATATTATGAAATTGTGAATATTTTATAGTTTGTTGAATAATAATCACAGTCTTTTTACGAATTAGGTGAGTATAGTCACGTATCTATACATAATCCCCGTATATCGCATAAACGTCCGTAGCGTAAAGTACATACATCTATGTATATGGACAAGATAATAATAATAATAATAATAATAATAATAATAATAATAATAATAATAATAATAATAATAATAATAATAATAATAATAATAATAATAATAATAATAATAATAATAATAATAACAATAATAATACTTGCAGAATTGTCTCAGTTTATATATGTATGCATGTGAGTTGTGTTAAGTTGAAACCTCAGAGAAATGCGAAGTTCTCAATTTTTTTCCATCTTACGTACAGCAATATAACTGAATCAACATATGATATATTCATGCACTGAATAGAAACTATAAGATATATGATATATATTAACAACAGAATACTTTTGATTTGGTTGCAACATAACACTAATTTACAAAAGGTAACCGACCTTCATCCGCTCAGCACTTTGAAATACTTCAACAAATACTTAATATTTTGACGATAACAAAGAAAATTGCAGGCGTGATACATATTAAGAAAACGATATTTTATTTGTTAAGACATGTAACTCCATGATACGAGACAGTCTGGCGTACAGCGAATAGATATTTCAAGATAATTCAACAAATATATCCACTTAAACCAACAATAGACATTGGAGCTAAGCGTGTTACTGAGATAGAATTCTTAAGGAAAGATATTCATTTGTTCTGATATATAAAATCACATTCATCATTGAGCTGATTATAAAGTTTCTAGTGTTCTAATACCTTCGAAACATTTTTATAGATAGTAGTTCGCTGGTTGTTTCTGTATGACATGTTGTTAGAGCATGGATGACTTATTCTTTCTATTGCAGTCTAGATTTATTATGCAAGCCTTTCATTCAAACTGCGGGTTATTTCTCTCATAAGATGGTGTTGCCTACTTTTCTTTTCCCTACCTCTTATATACCATTTATATAATACCTCTTATATAATACACCATTGGAAAGTCAACATAGAGGTAGTACTGTAAGGAAACCAACGCAGTTTGGGCGATTTTTTAATGAACATTATGTCTCAACAAACAAAACACGATTTGTTTCGCTTTTCTTTTTTCAGTGGGATTTTTTGACGATTGTGCGTTAATATTAACTGAATACTAATGACACTATTCTCAATGCTCCCTGGCAAAAAATTTGAAATTCAATTATTATTTGTAGATGCATTCGTACAAAAATAACTATCAATTGACAAAAACTTAGATATTCATCGTACAATTTGCAGGTCAACGTAACTGCACGAAGGATAGTAATTGTATGTATCAATACATCGATGACTGAAATTTTTACGATGAATATTTGCTACATTTTAATAAAATCATATGAACAAATGAAATTAATTGTTTTGCTATTCGTATCTAAAATTACAATATTCATGACAGTTTGGAAATAATATGATAAAGAAAAGCTTAACTTTAATTCTAATCATTTAAGATTCATAACTACCTCAAAAGAATTTTGAACTTTATACATTTTCAAGAATTAACTTTCATGTAAAAATTTTTGTCTTTAAAATCCTTAAGTTACAAAGCTTCGTTATCATAAGGGTAAAGAAATAAATATATCAATAAATAAATGTGATACGTATTATTGTATAAGGTATAATAAGACGGCAGAATAGTTAGCACGCTGAACAAAATGGTTAGCAGCATTTCATCCGTCTTTACGTTCTGAGTTCAAAACTCCGCTGTGTTCGAGGTTCGCTTTCATCCTCTAGGGGTCGAAAAAAGAAGAACCATTTGAGCACTTGAGTCGATGTAATCGACTTAACCCTTCGCCACATCGGTGGCCTTGTGCCGAAATGCTGGTGTAGTTGACTAGCTGAAAGGAGGAAACATGAATCTACCGAGAGAACCTGAATGAAGGTGCAATGAGTCTAATTCGCTCTTAAGAGCTCAGGGAATTGTAGTACAATAGGTGAAACAAAGAAAATCAAAAGTCAACAAGTGAAACGGTTCTCCAACAGTCAGTTGAGTTGCATTTTCTGTATGCGGTATTGGAACTTTCTACAGGATCCCAGCGCCACCATTCAGTTACCAAGTGCATTACGCTATCGATGCATTCAACTAAGCTTTGGGAATATGAAGGACATGAATAAAGCAAAAGAGAAATTAAAAATAGCAAGAGATATAGCTTCACAATAACTGTATGCCTTTACTCGCCTCATTCATTTACTGCTTGCTGAGAGTTGGCTTTCATCTAATTGTAAGATTAATATTTATCGTGAATCTAAAAATTATGTAAGTAAATATATACAAATTAGTGGGTCTGTACCTAAATTGTTGCCTTAATTTTCTCAATTGCTTGGGTAAAATGCACTATATAAATTTTATTTTGCAATGTAACATCTTACATTTCATATCGACGTGAGATTTCAAATCTAAATCTAATGTTTCTAAGCTCACCACTTATCTTTCGTTGCCCAGTGACTAGATGGATCTTAATGTATCTTGTTTTACTTCAGCAACATTGAGCTAATTACAGGAGTAATGGAGGATTCAAAATGGATGACCATATATATATATATATATATATATATATATGTAGAAATGTTACCTAGGGAAATAAGAGACTTAATTTGATACAATAGTATCTCAGAAGTAATCAGTTAAATATGATAAGTGCTTGCTGTGCTCCAAATTTGCCTTCTGAAAGTAATTTTTCTAAATTAAGGTACGCAGAAAATACCACTGTACATAAAATCGCCTATATGTTGATGAATCTAAATGAGATAATTATTCTGATCAATGAATAGCTTTAAATATTTCTAAAAAATGAATTGCTGCCATTACTGTATTTCAGCCGCACTAATCCCATTCTCTTACCGAAATTTATTGATAAGAAGTACATTCTATACACAATACTATTTTCATTCCAAAAATATCAAATGTTAAAAGCACCTTGTTTGTTTTGAAGAACATTTGCCCAGGAATATTCTTTTCTACTCTAGGCACAAGGACCGAAATTTTGGGGGAGTGGACCAGTCGATTAGATCGAAGCCAGTATGAAGCTGGTACTTACTTTATTTACCCCGAAAGGATAAAAAGCAAAGTCGACCTCGGAGGAATTGGAACCCAGACGGTAAAGTCAGTCAAAATACCGCTAAGCATTTCGGCTAGCGTGCTAACGTTTCTGCCAGCTCACCGCCATACTTTTGAAAAATATTTCCTGATGAAATCCTAATTGACGCAAAGGTATTAAATTTGGGGGGAGGAGGCCCAGTCGATTAGATCGAGCCCTGTACGCAACTGGTACTTAGTCTATCGACTCTGAAAGGATGAAAAGCAAACTAACTTACCACTTAAAGGATTGTATATTACTTAAAAATGTATGCTTACTATTTTTTATTCAGTATATTTCCCTTGCCTGTTAACTCAATAAATAACTTGTTGTATCTTCTGACCTATTATAAATGCTTTCCATCTTTTGCTAAATATTTTCATCTTTTGCTAAATATTTCCAAACATCATTTACGCCACAATAATCACTATCTTACATACAACCTAACACTGAACATTAGAAAAAGGCCCAATGATACAAGTTTCGTGAGAGACAGGCATATACCTTTGTTTAGTTCATGAATGATTTCCAGTGCCCATGTATAACACTTCGTCAGTGTGTACACTGACCCCGACCAACAAGAAACTAATATACTCTTATTTGATTTACAATGTTTTCTTTCTAAAAATACTCTTCTTGTATCTGCTTCGCATATTCAGTAACTTCCATCTAAAGTTTTTCTACTAATTTCTATATTGTCAGTACTAGATGGAAATTCCCCATTTTAGAACAAGGGTTATATCTCTCAAAAAGATATTTCACTCTATGTTCAACTTTGTAAATGAATTCATCCAAAATCACGATTTTAAGAGCTAACACAGGCTATCGCCAGTTACACCAGATGCTTCATTCTATAGTAACATTTAAAGAAAATTGCATTGTATATAATCTGGTTCCAGAATGCATGACTTAATTTAGAGAAAATAAAAGGTGCCACATAAAGGAAGAAAAAAAAACTACTGAATTATATTCAGCATTTGGTTTTACTTCACGCGATTGTTTGTCGATACATATATGTTCTTACGCATATTGTACTATGTTACATCTTCAAAATGCATTCAATTGGTATGGAATTAAACTTTCACCTTGGGAATCCCTTAGTACATTTTGCTTTATTTATTTCTACTTTTAGTTAAATAAATACTTTACAATACATGAACCATGTATGGCCAAGAAATTTGTATAATTTAAAATCATATATCTTGAAAGAAACGTTAAATTTATAATCTAGGTATATTGTGAAATGCTGCCTATGTATTTGACGTAGAGGTGCACATACTCCGAGAAAAAAGGCTTACGTTAAATCACCAAAACTGTGTCTACGACATTTATGAAAATATGCGTTTGTATAATAGTGTGGTACAATAATATGGAAACAGTGAAAGACCTGTACAGATTTGATCGCACAACGTGGGAATGGGTAGGACAATATAATAACTCTTCAAATGCCAGAATATAATCAAAAATTAAAATTGAAGTTTTGCAGTAGGTTTATTGGGAGATATTTGTGTATCATATCCCAAATATAAGAATATCAAATAAATTCGATATATATTTCAATATAATCAACGATGTTCATTGAAATACTGGATTAAATAAGATATAAAAGATATATATATATATATATATATATATATATATATATATATACACATATAAACAGACAGACAGACAGACAAACAGACAGATAGACAGACAGACAGATAGATAGATAAATAAATAAATAGATAGATAGATAGATAGATAGATAGATATATATATATATATATAGATAGATAGATAGATAGATAGATATTCCTTTTTACCTTTTGAGTTTGGCTCTAAGAAAAGACACAATATTATCAATTCTTTATTTGAAAGCAATTTCATAAATGCATCTTTAATATTTGAACTGTATATTTGCATCTTTCAAGAAAGATAAATAGAATTGTGCTTTCAAACTTTTCCCAATGGAAACATTCAGCTGCTCTTGTTAGCTACCAAACTATTATTGAGAATGAAAACGTTGCTTCTGTCGGTGACACTGTCGCCAGATAACATCAAGCAACTGATGTTAATGACATACATCTTTGCTAACAAATCTGAATTTCTATATAATTACACTTCTTCAAATTGATGCACACATAACATTTATGAATTCAATTTACCGATACATACACTTTAGAAACACACACACAAACATACACATACACAAACACACAAAATCATTACCAATATCGCTAGCAACGATTTAACGCCCTATTTTCCGGTTATACTTTAACTAGCAATGTATCCTTTATATTTTATTTCAATCCCTAAAATATTCAATACAACAATAATTTATTTCAATCTGTTAACGAGTGATAACTTCTAAGCTACTAATAGATTGCAAGGGCAACTGTAGGTATCGGATTCCTATACAATTGAGTGACCCCGTTTACATATATGTACGAAGTGCGTTCAGAAATTATCCGACGTTATTTTTTCTCGCCAAAACTAATACCTCACTGGCAAAATTCTTTGGTGTGCAAGCGTGTTCTGCACGTTCGTCGGATTTTCATTTTCATTGAACGCATTAAGCAGAGAAACTGCATCACGTTTTGCCAACAGATTGATGATACTCATGCTCAAACCATTCAGAAGATTCAGCAGATCTTTGCCGACGATGACATGGGTAAAATTACAATCAAACTGTGCTACAATCGCTTCAAACATGGCCACACTCAGTGGAGAGCGATACTCACTCAGACAGGTCATCCTCAAGCTGAAATTGAGAACCGATTGTGAAGTTTCGGCGAATAGTCATGCTGTAAAAATCCTGGAAACTGCTCCCGCAGTGGGAATAAACGCAGGATCAGTGTATTCCATGTTAACAGAGTATTTGTGTATGCAGAGAGTGTTTGCGAAATCCATCGCTAAAGTGCTGAAACTCCGCATGGAAATCACTCAGGAGGTGATGGGCTATCCAAAACCACGAATGCCATCATCAGTTGTGATGAGACATGGGTGCATGGTCTCTGCTCGATGCGTTCGGTTGTCTCCTGTGAAAAGGAACATCGGATGTGCTTGACTGTGTGGACGTTGGGGAATTCGTTGATATCAGTTCCAGATTTCACCACTTCTCCCGTTCTTCTATCCTCGGTAAGTCGAAATAAGTGCGGTCTGCTAATAGTGGATATTTAATTTACCACCACAGATAATAATAATTTGTTGTCACAGTCAGTACAACTTTTCATGCCGCGAAAATTAACGGTAATTAGCATGTGCTCTTGCTAGAAAAAGGCAAGTAAACTATAAATGCTCATTTTACTTCTAATTTTAATTTTAATTATATTTTATTAATAGCTCTTTTCTCTCTAAATAGTCTATTTTAGTACATATTTTTGATACGTTTTTCAAAAATCGAAACATATAAAACAAAACTAAAAATTCTTATTTTAATGTATATAAAAATGTACCCAATTCTAAGAAAGTAGCATTTTCGTACTTTTTTTTTCATATATATATATATATATATATATATATATATATATATA